>NW_015637140.1:54646-57098 GCF_001515625.1 Sinocyclocheilus rhinocerous
TGGCTTTTGAGAGACTTTGAAATTTGAAGAGATTAAAGGCTCAGGCAGAGATTACTTTTTTCTGCTTTACAACTGACTATATCAACTGAACATTCTTAAGAAGGCAGCTGAAAAACATCCAGTGAAATGTCACTTGTTGGTGGGGCTGTATCTTCAATTTTCTGAGGGAACTTTAAACAGCATCAATAGTGCAATATTTCGTTTCTAATCAGAATACAGGCAGTTAAATCACAAGTAATCCTTTCTCGTTTGCTTGATGAAGGTCAAACACCGGACGACAAGCATAGCATCACAGCTAGAACAACTCACAGGTATCTCAAACCGGATGTGCTGTGTTCGGTTCAAAACAGCAGGAGCTGTAGTTGGGCGCCACGGAGTGACACCGCCAGTGTGCAAACATCCATAGAAAACAATGTGTTTTAATTTTAAAGACGTGACGCGGCGCTTCTTGTCTGGTGTGCGACCACCTTTAGAGTTTGTCTGGATCAGGCGATGTACATCACTGACGTTGATCTTGAAGGCAGCAAGTATAGAATGACATCTTGACAGCTGACAGTTCACTGGAAATGCTCAGGCTGGCTAATCTAAAACCAGGAAGTTACCAGGCATATGGGTCAACTAAGACATTAAAGGCCAGATTTACTAAACAGGGCAAATTAGTGCGAGAGCACAATCTTATAAAAGCTCTGATGGAAGTGGAAATTTCTGTAAGTGATTCTACTGACAAAGTGTGAATGAAGAACACAGATGCTGCAGCTCATTTCCATAATCACCAACATGGCACATAAATTCCGATCAATTCCTTGTGTGTAAATATACTCTGTAATAAAGCTCTTTCTGACTTCTAAAGCAGAGCCGAGGTGCAACATGGGTTAAAGACATGCTGTTTTTAATTGTTAAATAATGGTGCAAATACCAGTAAACTGACTACTGCAAACTTTAGTAAATCACATTTAGTGATTTATTTAAATACTTTCCTCCCATAAATTTTGCGTCTGAAAGGGAAACTCCTACAAATGCATATGCAATTAGGTCAGCCACAAAAATAACTGTGTCCACGTCTTTTCAGTGCTAATGTTTCACGGTATGTCTTTAGTAAATCCTGACAGTAGTTTTTTAACACCAAAAGAGGGTTTGCCCTGGGAAAAGCTGTTAGTAAATCTGGTCCTAAGTTGCTCAATAGGTAGCAAAGCTGTTCTGGACTTGAGTTGATGAAGGAAGGAGAAATAGTTCATTATATACCAGAACTAATATGATCTTCACTTACTACAAACTGAAACAGTCTTTTGTGTCATGAAAAACCTGCATCATTTCCAGTGTGTGTATAAGAGCACATATCTTGTTCAGACTCACTGTGTTTGACAATTCTGACATTCCGCATCTTCTTCCAGACTCTGAAGGGCAGGTTGCCCAAGTACCGTGACACATGAATCAAAGCTCCAGAAGGAATCTGTGGATCCGGCTGTGAGATCTGGACTCTGCAAGAACATTCAGGATCAGAACTGCAGTGGCTTTGGATCAGAAGCAGAGAGAGCAGAGACAGCAGCAGATCACTCACCTTTCCATCGTGACTGGAAACTCCTGCAGAACAAACACACCATTGATCATCAACAACTCCAACATCCATCAATGGATGATCTGAAATCAGACCTTCAGAAAGCAGACGTCACTGGCTTTCATCATCTCCTCTGTTTCTTTGATTGTGTGTGAAAGAGCTGAGATGTGTCTGTTCATCTCCTCCAGCTTCTCCTTCATCATCTGCTTCTTCTGCTCCTCTTCCTCTCTCAGTGCAGTGATTGTAGCTTCTTCTTCATCTCTGAGAAACTGATGAATCTTCTCAAACTGCTGTTTAATCTGACACTCTGTGCGCTCAGCTTGAGACTGAAATCAAATCACATTCACTTCAATCATCTTATACTAGAGCGACATGAAGAGTGAGCGGGTAAACGTGGGTTAGTTAACTACATCTTTGACTTTCTGAAATACTAGTACTGTAGTAGTAAATGTTCCGTCTCTGTAGGTGAAAATACAAATGAATCTCATTAGCCTCTCCTCTCTTCACGAAACATGGAGAAAAAAAATTTTTTTTTAAAAATGGCTTTTTAATAAATACATCACATGATATCATTTAAAAGCACGGCAAATGAACTTTCAAGAAACCTAAGCCACTAAAGCATTTTTGCTTTTTTTTAATGTACGAACTGAAACTTGATTTATTGGTAGACTAGTATTTATGTGAAAAAGGACTTAATGGGGTTTGAGATTAAAACTCACTAAAATGTACTTAAATCCTAAATATTTTCATCTTCACATTTTCTTGACTTCCCTCAGGTAGATGCATCAACAGTTGGACTTGTGAATATTAAAGGGGTGGCTGACAGATTTTTTTCTAGGCTTGATTGTGTTTATGGGGTGCAGTCTAACATGTGTTAATGCTTTGTTTAAAAAAAAA
>NW_015637140.1:57303-58074 GCF_001515625.1 Sinocyclocheilus rhinocerous
TACAAATGACTGGAGGTCACCAGGTAATACTAATCCCGTGCGAATAGGGCTTAACATGTGTTAATGCTTCGTTTAAAAAAAAAACCCGCATTATTTTTCACATAATTTACCTTTATTCTACACCACTCTGTTCCTTCTCTGATGGACGCGCTTATCATTTCCTGCTTTTATGAAGCCCCTCCCTCAGAAATACGCATTGGGCTCAGATTGGTTAGCTGGTCCAGTGTGTTGTGATTCGCTAAACCGCCTATAGTGTGCGTGCAGAAACGTCACGCCCCTCACCTCAGTGGCATACGCTCCTGGTGTATTGTAAACAATGGCGTCGTCAATAGCCTATTGCTTATCAATTTGAGCCTGAATGAGACCCAGAGAATATTAGTGAAGAGGATTGCGCAGAGCCTGAGCAAGAACCTGTTTCTTTGTTTGTAGGGATGCACCGATACCACTTTTTCCAGTACTTGCCCGATACCTATACTTTTATTTTTGGTACTTGCCGATACCGAGTACCGATACCAATATTTTTATTGCATTTGTACATTTTTTTAATTTTACAGAAACCAAAAGAGTATGTATAATGTTAGTTGGTTAACTTCAAATAATCAAATAGATACAGTCAAACCTAAATGTATTCAGACACCTTCAACATTTCTCACATTATCACAGTTTATTCGCTATAGTTTAGAAAATGGTAATAAAATATGACAAGAACTCAGAGTTAAACTGAGTCAGAACAAATTCATCTTGATAATGTTAGATAACTTTGATAGAAAG
>NW_015637140.1:58094-59875 GCF_001515625.1 Sinocyclocheilus rhinocerous
ATATTCACTCGACAAGCTCGCGCATCTGCGCCGCCGCGCGCTCAATCCACTCAGCGTGCTTTGTTTATCAGCTCGCACACATCAGCTATACTGGCGTTAATACTGAATGTTTAACATTATATTCATTACATACATATACTTAATAGACATCCTTAATCTCTAATAACTCCATTCTGCTGTCTGTTGTATCGGTATCGGTGCATCCCTATTCCTTTGTTGTTGTCTCATACTTTTAGATACGCTGTTATTTGTAAATGCTATGCTTATGTTAGCTTCTAATATACGGTTTTATCCTGATTAAAGCTTTAATACAGCAGAATACATGATTGCGTTGTAGCATTTTTGTTAAGTAATTGTTTATTTTGTAACAGTAAGAAGTGTTTGTCAGCATTGCTTGCTATCATGGCAACCATATGCGCGTCCTTGTTTAATGCTTCTCGTATATGTGAAAAATATCTGTCTGTCTATACACATAAAGTGAGCACAATCACGGACCGGGGGAGGGGTCCCCCTCGGTAGAAATCGCGAACCCAGGGCACCAAACGGATACATTTTCTACGTTTATTTACGCTTTGATTTGAATAAAAACAACGTATCCGTGTGGTGCGGCTGACACAGAACAGCATACATAGTTTGCGTTCAGTGGATATTCTCCAAAATGGCGCTTCGGTAACGCGGAGGAGACTAATTGTTGAATAAAGTCGTTATTTTTGTTTTCTTTGCGTACAAAAAGTATTCTTGTAGCTTCGTAACATTATGGTTGAACCCCTGATGTCACATGGATTATTTTACCGATATCCTTGCTACGTTTTTGGACGTTGATCGTGTTAATTACATTGCTGTCTATGGGAGGTCTCAGAATGCATCAAAAATATCTTAATTTGTGTTCTGAAGATGAACGGAGGTCTTACGGGTTTGGAACGACATGAGGGTGGGTAATTAATGACAGAATTTCCATTTTGGGGTGGAGTAACCCTTTAACAGGATGCAATAATAACAGTGTAAATAATTTTATTCATTAAAATTAAGCAATTGATTTCCACTTTTCCGATGTGATATGTGATGAGAAAAGGAAGAAAAGCGAGTTCAGCAGAAGACAGACTCGAACCCTAGTCGATTGCATCATATGCTACATCCTGTTTATTCTCAACATTTTATCTTGACATTTTTCTTGAAATTTAACGAGTTTAATCTCGTATTATAATAACTTTAATATAGAGATGTTTTTTAAATTTTTTTATTATTGTTTGGCCCTATTCCTCTTCCGTAAATAAGGGTTCTTATCATTGTCACAATACGTAGTAATTAATACGGTTTATAGTCACATGTGGAAAGTTGGGTCAAGAATTGCACAAACATTACTTACAACCATGACTTAAAACCACACAGGCACCATCTTGGCCCCGCCCTCCCTTGGATACACAGGTGTATCCTATTCAGAAGTCTTTCTTATCTAAAAAACTTGATGCATATATAAATTCTCCTCCTCCTTCACATCTGTCACAATAATTTTCATTTACGTTTTATCTTTACAGTTTAAATAAACCATAAATCTCATGTATTTCAACAATTTCAACATCCTTCTCTATTTACATTTAGCAGACACTTTTATCCAAAGCGACTTACAAATGAGGACAATAAAAGCAGTCAAAACTAACAAAAGAGCAACAATATATAAGTGCAAATAACAAGTCTCGGTTAGCCTAACGCAGTACACGTAGTAAGGTGTGTGTATATATATATATATATATATATTATACACACACATAAACACACACACA
>NW_015637140.1:59943-70283 GCF_001515625.1 Sinocyclocheilus rhinocerous
AGTAATTTAGCAGACGCTTTTATCCAAAGCGACTTACAAATGAGGACAATAAAAGCAGTCAAAACTAACAAAATAGCAACAATATATAAGTGCAAATGAGAAGTCTCGGTTTATCTATCGCAGTACACGTAGCAAGGTGTGTATATATGTGTGTATATATATATATATATGTGTGTGTGTATATAATACACACACATAAACACACACATATAAACACACACAAAGAAAAAGTAGATAGAATAGAAAAAAAGAAGAAATATTATTATAATTTTTTTTTTAATAAAAAAAAAAAAGATAAATGTAGATAAAGTAGAATTAAAATAGAATAGAAAGTGCATAATAATATTTATTATGAATATCTTAAATAATCAACATCAACATCATAAGGGCAGATCATTTGAACGCAGCTGATGACGAGTTGAAGTGACGCTTGTAATGTCTACCCCAAGTGTTCTGAAATCTGCCCAGGTGAGAGAACAGACGAGGAGGGAGAAGTAAAGACTGGAAACACAGAACTGGTAGTGTTCCCATTCATTGATTTATTTGTTGAATAAACGTGAGCACTGCACGACACGTTTCAAAATCAAAACACGGTGCGGGTGTTTTATATGAAGGTATGTTTGAAGAGAACCGACTGTCTTCAGAAAAGTTTAGATGGCATTTTCATTTTATCTGATAAAGTAGCGTTTATGAGAGGAGCGCTGCTTTGTGTACAGCCATTACTGGGGAAACCACTGTCTCTACCGCTCCAAAAGCGCCTCCTGCTCTTTTTTTCTGTTTTCTGCAGCAACTCAGAGCACTTTTCATATTCTTTATCCTGGCTGAAGCACTTTTGTTTTAACTTTAAACTATAACATAGGCTGATTATTCTTATAGATTAAAGACATTAATATTAATAAGGTGAGTCTGACAGTCTTGTTTATTTGACGGGGATTTCACATTTCTTGTTTGTATTAAGGCTACATACAAATAAAAGGTGAACATTAATTTATTTGCACTGTTTTTATTTCTAAAATATTAGCCTAGATAGTTTTATAGGAGGAGGTTTCATATTTCGAATTAATTTTTCAGAAGTTTGTTGGTGCAGACAGTCTTGGCAGTTTTTCCGAGGCTTTTTAAAATATTGTTCATATCGATATCGGAATTATATCGTATCAACTGAAATTAAGAAGTATATTGTGATATACTGAAAACTTTGGCCATATCGTCCAGCCCTATGTAGAAGAATATAAATGTGAATATAAAACGGAAAAGAAACACTGGATAAATGCCACAAACAAAATTAAAGTGCAATAAGCGAATTACAATCAAACAACATCAGTGACAGAGCAGCCATCTGAGTCTGTAGAACTCTCTATTTGCCTCAAGAAATGTTAAATATAAATTATCTTTAAAAGATGTTCTTACACAAAAGCAAAATGTTTAAATATGTTGTAAACTTACATTTTGCATGGTAAATATTACATTCATAAACAAAAATTTGCGCGGAACACACCATTTCAAGTTTAAGTCCGCCAAAGTTAATCTATCTCCTGTCTGATTTGTGGTTAAGGCTAGAAGGGGTACAGCTGCGGCTATATATGCGCATTTACATATTTCCCGAGCCAACAATGTAACGTGAACCCTATGAAAATGGTTTAAAAAAGCCATAGTTTCATCGCTATAGAGTGTCGCAGTGACCGTCTTTTTGCAGTAAAGGACCTGTCATAGTTTGAAGCGACACAAGGTTAGCTGCATTGAAAACAGATGAGTGCACATGTGCATAAACCATAAACCATAAAAAAAGTTCACAGGAATTTGTTCACAAAATGATAAGAGCACACGTTTTAACATATTATTTTATTATTTAACACTCAGTATTTAACTTAAGCGCTGCAAGCCATGGATACAGCGCCGGACATGACAGATTTTCTGGTACACAAAACAAGTACTTTAAAGGAATTCCTTTAGCTTATTGCAGTTACCGTGGCTGCCAACAACAGCACAGCTTAACCCTGCACACATTTTTATATTTAGTTATTTTGAAAAAATTTCAATTCAGTCGATTTTTTTTTACCCCGTTTTAACATGGATTTCTATGGAGACCAGTCATAGCTGTCGGGCAAGATGGCGGATAGCAGCGGCGGCCCATAATATCCGCGTTCTGATTGGTCAGATCACCTGTCAATCAAGCTCTTTGCGAACGGTCAATTGATCAAGAATATTCCAATATACAAATAAGTTTTACTTCAATTCCTCCATCCTCGTGCTCTTTTGCATCCTTGCCTCAAATCCTATTGGCAGTGACATAATCAAGAAACAATGTGAATGAACACCACGACAGCTTAAGCAGCAAATTTGGCAAAACCCAAAATTTATGTCACTGCCAATACTTTTGGCCACGACTGTAATTATCAATATCAGCTGATCTCATTTGTAAATGTCAAAAGAATCAGTCCTCACCTCGATGTATTGAACAGTTTCCTCAAACCTTTGTTTCATTTCTTCATTGTTTCTTATTATTTCTTGTAAGGAATTCAGTGCTGTATTGAGCTCCTCCTAGAATTTAAAGTGAAAGTCTATAAGATACCAGAGATTTATGTAATATATTGATGTATGTAATACATAGCATGAGCAAAATGATACTGAGACATTTCTACATTATGAGTATGACATACAACTTCTATGATGCTTTTTTTTCTTACCTTACATAATGGAACCGCTTCACTTATTGGTCTGAATCTATGATTGTCGTGTTGTTCTGAATCTCTGCACACTAAACACGCAAGCTGTTTGTCCTCCAGACAGAAGAGTCTTACTTTCTCACTGTGTATATTGCAGATCTCCTCAGATCCTGATGAATATCTCTCATTTCTTTCATATTCAGCTGATGAGGCCATTTTCACCGTTTGAGCTCCAGCGACCTAAACTTTACTTTCACTTTCTGAATGTTTTAAAAAACGAATAACCACAAGAATCGCAGAGGTCCACTGCCTGTTCAGAAACAAACTTCCTAAAAATCTTTGATGGCTGATTCCTATTTGATTTTGTCCAGCAATTCCAAAGAAACTCGGTTTGAAAGGAGTGAAATAATGAGACGGTCTTTTCCTGGTAGCTAAGTGTTTTAAGAGGGTGGAGTTTTATGGCGGCAAATCATTAGGTGTGTTCGACTTGAAGCAGCATGTATGACATCAAAAGTACCGCGAGAGTGATTCAAAAGCATAAGGATCCGTCTGCTCTCTATAACTCTCGCGGTACTTTGATGTCATACACCGATCCAAGAGCACATGTGATGTTGGCGCGCGCGGTAAATTACTTCTGTGAGAGGATAACAGATCTACACATGAGCAAACGGGAGCCCGCAAGCTCAATTCAAACCCTCGGGCTCTACTCTGCACACAATTGCTCTGTCCAAATGCCCACACTTACGGTCTTTGCACTTGACTACTTACTTATATGATGTATTTCCTGTATTTGGCCCAAGAGTTCAAGTGAGCATGCAACAGAACACATTTATATTGTTATTTTTAATTTGATTATTTTATTTATAATGATTAATTATTAATCCTTTTTGACAGTTCTGCAGCTGTTACCTGGATGGGATGAATTTCAATTTTTGTATTCATTTGCTTAAATTAGGACTACATTATTATGTAATTATTTGTTCCAATTTTATCTAAATAATTTAGCACTTAAAATGCCAAATTGTATATGACAAATATGATGATTTATTATTTATATATTTATGATTAATATAAATGATAAATTAATAAATAGGGCCTAACACTAATTATAATCTATTAATTCATCTGTCTAATAATGTCTAAGAATATAATAATTATGTCTACCAAGCTCTGATAATGTATGGAATATTATATTAACAGACTATCCCAATTTTAATAAAACACTAGGCCGATACCGTTAGAAGCATGGATGTGTCTGTCACTTTAAGGGTATGGTTCACCCAAAAATGAAAATTCTGTCATAATTTACTCATGCTGTATTAAACCTGCATAAAGTTCTTTCTTCTGTTGAATACAAAAGAAGATAGACTACTTTGAAGAATGTGTCTCAACTAAACAGCTGCTGGTCCTCAGTAACTTCCATAGTAGGGAAAAAATATACTATCGGAGTCATTGGGGACCAGAAACTGTTTGGTTACCCACATTCTTCAAAGTATCTTCTTTTATCTTCAACAGAAGAAATAAATGATTACAGGTTTGGAACAACTTGTGGATGTGTAAACGATGACAGAATTTTCAGTTTTGGGTGAACTGTCCTTTTAAGTCCACCGTGAGCAACTGAAATGTTTCTCTGCAATCTGCGCGTTCATCATTAGTTACTGGACAAACCCGTTGATAATTCAGCCCTACATCTGGAGAGCATCTTGTGTTCAAAGGGCGGACGTGAGCCACGCAGGTTTACCGCATGCTGCGTTCCGTGTGAAAGAGCCAAAAATGATGCCAAATGCAATCACGCAAAAAATGATCTTCTCTAATACTTCTTATAAAATGCATTTCATTATAATTGCTAGTATTATCCAACCTGCAAAATCCTTGGCCTTTGTAAAATACGGGACAAATCGCGTCCCGTATCGATTTGATATGGGACGCATAATTTTACATTTAAATACGGGACGATTCCATATTTTAAGGGACGTGGGGCAACCCTACCCGATGGAACACACTTATAGTGTTGTAAAAATGCAAGTGTTTACAGAGCTTTATTTTGATTTTCAATACTTTGCATTTTAAAATAAACTCCTAAATGTCTGTTCAGCCCATATTACAGATGACACAATTTAATTTGTGGTGCTTCTAAATAAGTGATAAAAAGCACCCAGCAAATACAGAACGTTCCCCTAACGTTAGTTTTTGGTTCCCGTTTGGCTATTTTTTTGCGAACCAAATATTAACAACGTTCTTTTTAGGTTATTTTTTTTTTGTAACCATAAAATAACGTTCCCAGAACGTTGCAGGGTGGTTATTTTTAAAATAACCTAAAAATAACTTATAGAGAATGTTCCCTAATAGTAAGTTTTAGGTTATTTTTTATAACCCTGTAAAACTATCTTTCCAATGAAAACGTTGCAGATGTTTTTGTGTAATGACCTATACAGAGCTATATGACCTATACATACTCGTACTTGCTCATTTATCAATCTATTTATTGAATGATTACTTAAAATTTAAAACTGAATGTACTGATATACTTTAAGTCAAGTAATTATTTTTTATTTTTTTAATATCTGTGAATAAACGTCATATTTTATAAACCATACAGTGTGTGAAGTTATTTTTATTTGGTGCTGAAGAAATAAAATCTGGGTAGGCCTACCCCGTAAAGGACAGATTTAATCTTATTTAATCTTACATATGATAGTTGATGTGCTCAGATTATTTTTATTAATTAAACAATAGATAAAAACAAGATATGGTTTTTATAATACTGATTAGGCGTCCATATGGATCATTTCCATGCCACTTATACTATACTGGGTTGTGTGTGCTGGATGATTACTGACGTACAGCGGGGTGATAATACTGGAGTAAAGAGGTTAGGGAAACATTATAATAACGTTAGTGGAACATAAGAATAACGTTCTAAAAAAAACAAAAACTTACATTCTGGGAATGTTAGAATAACGTTATGGGAATGTTCTACAAACCAAAAACTAACGTTCTGTTTCTGTTAAGAAAACTTTCCTGGCTAACCAAAAACTAACGTTCTGGGAACCAAAAATTGTTAGCTGGGCACTTGCAAACGTACAAAATAAATATATAATATCATCTTTGCACCAATAAAATGTGCAACACTTTGTTTTACTACCAAATTAAATGTAAAATCTAATTATTATTAATATTTAACTTACATTGGAAAGGTTTCTGTGACCTCTCTACTATGAGAGGTAGAGAGGTCAAAGAAACAAATGAGATCTGGGCAAAAAGTCTCATGATTTATTTCCAGAACATGATGCATGATGGGATACACTAAGTTAGTGTGAGTGGCAGTGTTCGAAATGGGATACACTAAGTTAGTGTGAGTGGCAGTGTTCGAAATGGGATACACTAAGTTAGTGTGAGTGGCAGTGTTCGAAATGGGATACACTAATTTTTATTATAGAGATGTTAAATGTATGTCATGTATATTTTTAATGTGTGAATAGTGTGTGCATGTGTGTTAGTGAACATGCCAGAACATAACATTAACTACAGAGAACCTGAGTGTAACAACGAGTATGGGTTTTGGGTGGTTTACATGGAACGTGAGTGTGTGTGTGTGTGTGTGTGTGTGTGTGAGAGAGAGAGAGAAGAGGTCCAATCAGAGATGAGGTCCTGATGAATATTTCTGCAAAAAAACAACAACTATAAGTACAGTTATATTTTTTTAATGCAATATCACCACCATTCACAATTTTAAACAGAATATCAAGTCTGAGATATCCAAAACTCACAGTTAAACTCGGAACTCACCAAGCTGAAAATGTACCAGCTAATTTTCGAAGCCCTGCATTTTGGATCAAGTCTCTTCAGGGCTGGGAGCTAACTCTGCAGAAACTGCATGTCAGGATCTTCTGATCCAGCACGGGTGGGACAGTTGGAGCTTTCAATTGCTTCAACAATTGTCCTTTCAAAAAAAGATAACGATGCTGCTTCTACTCTTCTGCGGCGTTGTCGGGACTGGTTAAAGTCTGTGCTCTGCCTCTTTCTGCCCTCCTCTCTAGTCACGTCCTCTACCAGACTCTGCATCCTGCTCTCTTCTGCACTGATTTCTACCCTGTGCCTTTCTGTCATGTTCTTTCCTTCCTGCATTTCTTGACCATGTCTTTGCTCCGTGATTACATCTGCTCTGTCTTCCTCATCTTTTCTCCCTTCTCCCCTCTCCATGTTCCCAGATGTGGGCCGAGAAAAGATAAATGGAAGGAGGAAAGACGTAATATGGTAGTCCCGCCAAGGACGTTTCTGGGTGGCAGCTGATGTTGATTCAAATGCGTTGTGAAATCAGTAAATTCCTCCCTTGAGTGAGTCCATACTCCCTAGATGTCGTCCAAGAAACAATAATAGGCAAAAGGTTTAATAGGAAAGGCAGAAAGAGCTGATTCCTCCCATGAGGCCATAAATATATTTGCGTTAAGAGAGTGCAAATTTCTTGCCCATCTTGATCTAAAGGTGAAATTTGGAGTCAAATTCAAAATTTTATTTTGTTACATTTATTTCTAATAGTTTTAAAATATATTAATCTGGTCTTTTAATATCTGTGAATTTTTCCATTCATTTTTAAAAACGCCTGCATGCCGGCCTCCGTCTCTAAGGTAACTAGAATGTTTCTGTCAAATGGTGCCTAAAAAGTGCTATTCTGCCGTGTAGTATGTCTCACTACTGCAATCCGACACAATGGGTCTCCCCGGTGGAATCTGAAGGGGGAGACTCCAGTTTTTGGGGTCCTTGTGTATTTTTGGTAAAAGATAAAACCTTCTGGGCCGGGGAATGCCTGGGCCTATTAAATATTATTTTTGTTTACCATTGATTATGCCTTTCTTGTACACCTCTTCTAAGATTTGTTTTACTTCTATCATCGTTTCTGGGAAAATTGGTTCACTCAAGGGACAATAGTGTTGGGCTACAGCAAATTGTCTTTGTCCCTCCCGTAAGTACTGGTCTCTATCCATTATAACCACTGTGTTCCCCTTATCTGTGGTTTTTAGAACTATATTTCTGTTATTCTTTAATTCACTGATAGCCTTCCTTTCACTTCTGGACAGATTGGGCTCTGCCAAGGCACCCCAATTTAGATGCTTGTATGCATAGTAATCTGCTCTGATAATTTGAGCCAGTCTGATCCGTGAGTGAAAGGAAGTTTTTTCTTTTGCCTTTTTTTTCTCCTTTGTTTCTAGTTTAATTCTGCGATGGTACGCCTGTAGACTTTTCTGAAATTGTATTTTTGGGGTTTTTAAACCGCAGGGTGATTGGACAAATGAGAGACCTTTCAGAAGAACTGAATTCTGTTCTGGGGTTAAAACGACTGACTTGGAAAGATTGACTATGAGTTTATGGGCCCCCCCATTGGGTTGACGGGCCCACTAAGTTTAAATGCTTGGCCCAATGTTCCAAGATGGCCCTAGCCATAGTCGATTTCCAGTGCAGATAGTCGTTTTCCACCATGAACTGAACTGGAGATAGTGGGGGAATGAAGTTCATTTTCTTAAAATTAATGTGTTCCATGTGTAACTGTTCCTTGATAGGCAGTGTATGTGAAAAATTAATAACAGGACAGTACACCTCTGTAGACGTGTTTCCGCTACCTTCTGGGCCCTCTGTATTTCTGTTAATATTCCCATTCAGTACCTTTGCTGTCTATTGTTTATACCGAAAGACAAGATCTATTTTTCCGGTTGGACTGCTATTGTTGCTTTCTCCAGTAAGCTTCCTGCATGTTGAAATTTAGCACCAGGAAAGCTGTCTATCTGTAAGTCTGGTATACTAAAGGTTGGAAACCACGCCACGTTCGAATCGCCAATGATCCTACATTTTTCTTTAATGTTAGATTCCAGTCAGATTTTCTGGGGGTATGAATGTTTGTTTGGTCTGCACATGGATATGGGAGTTCTGGGTGTTTCCACCATGGCACCATCATCAACCACCTGTCTCTCTGGTGTTTCATTTCTGTCTGGTTGTGTTTCATTTACCACTGTGATTTGTGCATTGTCATCACCTCTCTCCGGAGACGATTGCCTGATTGGAGTCTCTGAATCAGGATCTATGTGTTCTCTGAGAAAACAAGACAATGGCGAATCTGGTCTGTTAAAGTCTTTTACCGAATGGTCTGTAAATGCCACAGGTGACATTCCTACTCTGCTCAGAGAGGGCTGACCGCAGGTTAGTTTAAAGTTGGTGGAAGCATTGTCTCCATTCGTCTGTGCTACCGAACCTGGAACAGGTGTGTCAAATAAATCTATCTCTCCTCCCAGAGCTGGTTCCTCCCTATCTCTGATCTGGGAGGTTCTTGCTCCATGGGAGGTGATGTCCTGTCTGTATTTGATTGATTTTTGTCAACCAAGATTGCTGTGTTTCTATCGTGTGGTTTTCTGTGAGTGAGAGGCTGTGAAGCTCCAACCTGTATGGGCTGGATGGCTGGGGGCGGTTCTAACAGAGGGTATTCTTCGTCAAATTACCAATTCCCACATTGTGGTGGGAGAGCCCATGCTTCATTTTCCTCTGTTCGTCTGGGAGATGTCTGACTTTCCATATGCACATGTGTGACTCTTAGTCTGGCTACTTGAGGGGTACTGGTAGTTAGACTATGTGCTGTCTCACCTACTGTACCAACCACCTCTGCATACGTTCTACGGAGAGTGGGGTCTACTGTTTGTTCTGGAAGCCGAATGTTTGGTCTATCTCAGCTAACACAAGGGTCTCCGCCCCCTCAATGGTATCTGTTTGTATCCTTCCTCTTAAGATTTCTTTCTGCCCAATTGGAAGCTATCTCAAAGGCCTGTAGCCAGTCAGTTTGGTCAGTCAGCTCTTTGAGTTCTTGGATTGTTTTTTTAATTAGTGTTTGATAGTGTTCTTCCAAGATGGGCTGTGTTGTGTAAAGGCGGGCGTACACAGTGCGATTCTGAAGGTCGGAACGTCGTGAGCTCTGGCACGTCACGATTGAGTTTATCCAAAAATCATACGGAGGCAGTCACACACGACACGAATTTACTACGATTTTACAAACTCTGACGTAAGCATTACTGTCAGGAGATCATCGCAATCACTCACGTCAGTACAGTCACCTCCTCCGACACACACCAGATCCCAATCACCCGAGTTCTGATCACCTGCACCTGCATCACCAATTAAGCCCGCTATATCTTCTCACTCCACTCAGCATTCCAGTGTCCGGTCTACCGTTCAACTACCTGAACATTGCCAGACTCATTATAAGCTTTACTAACTGTTGTTTCCTTACCTCCAGAAGTCCATTCAGTCTCCGCTCTTCCGATTCTCCTCAGCCCCGGTTCATCTCCAGGATTCCTACTACTATCACACCCAGATTACCAAGAAGCTAAGATCCCCAGAACTCTCTCATATCTCTCTTACTCACCTGCCTTCGATCCTAACCAGTACCACATTGACAATAAACCCCTCTGTTTACCTGAACTCCTCTTGTCTCTTGCCTGTGTGTGACAGAAGACCGGACCAGAACCAACACCTCCATGGATCCCCATCTTCCATCCACTGCAGAGGTCCGGTCTACCGTTCACTACCTGAACATTGCCAGACTCATTATAAGCTTTACTAACTGTTGTTTCCTTACCTCCAGAAGTCCATTCAGTCTCCGCTCTTCCGATTCTCCTCAGCCCCGGTTCATCTCCA
>NW_015637140.1:70735-71021 GCF_001515625.1 Sinocyclocheilus rhinocerous
GTGCGATTCTGAAGGTCGGAACGTCGTGAGCTCTGGCACGTCACGATTGAGTTTATCCAAAAATCATACGGAGGCAGTCACACACGACACGAATTTACTACGATTTTACAAACTCTGACGTAAGCATTACTGTCAGGAGATCATCGCAATCACTCACGTCAGTACAGTCACCTCCTCCGACACACACCAGATCCCAATCACCCGAGTTCTGATCACCTGCACCTGCATCACCAATTAAGCCCGCTATATCTTCTCACTCCACTCAGCATTCCAGTGTCCGGTCTAC
>NW_015637140.1:71329-74273 GCF_001515625.1 Sinocyclocheilus rhinocerous
GAACCCAGATTACCAAGAAGCTAAGAAACCCCGAACTTTCATATCTCTCATACTCACCTGCCTTCGATCCTGCCCATCACAGCACTGTCAATAAACCCTTCTGTTTACCTGCACTCCTCTTGTCTCTGGCCTGTTTGTGACAGAAGACTGGACCAAGAACCAACACCTCCATGGATCCCCGTCTTCCATCCACCGCAGAGGTCCTCGAGGAACAGGTCAGCGCCCTCAGGGCCACCCCATTATCTGCCTCTGTAAGTCCCATGGCCCTGCCTGCTTCATATGCTGGTGACGCGGCTGTGTGTGGCGGCTTCCTTCTCCAAGTGGATCTGTTTCTAGAAATGCAGCCGCAGAAGTTCACCACGGAACGTTCAAAGGTAGCCTTCTTAATTTCCCTCCTAAACGGCAACACGCTGGAATGGGCCCGAGCAATATGGAATGCTGATAGTGCCATAATTAATTCCTATGATGCTTTCAAAAATCATTTCAAGGAAGTGTTTGGCTCCACGACGGGAGAGCTTTCTGTGTCCGACCAACTTCTGCGCCTGCGTCAAGGCTCCTCCACCACCAGGGAGTACACACTACAATTTCGCACACTAGCGGCGACTAGTGGCTGGAATGAGGCGGCCCTCCTCAGTGCCTACCGTCAAGGTCTGGACCCTCCCCTTCGTGCTCAAATGGCCATCTACGATGACAACATCAGACTAGAGGGCTTCCTACAATGAGCCACTCGTATCTCGCAACGGTTGTCAGCCTACCAGCCCCACGAAGCCGTCCACCAGCCCTGCGCGTCCACCAGCGGTCCCTCAGTACCAGAACCCATGCAAATGGATTCCACCCGACTCACTCGCGCCGAGCGCGCTCGCCGCTTAGCGGCTGGACTCTGCCTGTACTGTGGTGCTCCCGGACATTTCATCAGCCTCTGCCCAGTCAAACCCCCACGCCCGGCGGTGAGTACCCTCCAAATAGAACCAGAAATATCGACATTATCCCTGCTGCCAGTGCAACTGCTAACCCAAAACCTCTCGGTTTCAGTTTCAGCCCTCGTCGACTCTGGCTCTTCGGGCAATTTCATATCCTATGACCTCCTAAATCGTCTATCTACCCCGCCTCCGAAACCCCCACGCCCGGCGGTGAGTACCCTCCAAATAGAACCAGAAATATCGACATTATCCCTGCTACCAGTGCAACTGCTAACCCAAGACCTCTCGGTTTCAGTTTCAGCCCTCGTCGACTCGAGCTCTTCGGGCAATTTCATATCCTATGACCTCCTAAATCGTCTCCATCTACCCCGCCTACGTCAAGCCCGGGAGCTCCGAGTCGAGACGATTCAGGGAAAGCCGCTAGGGCGTGGGCGGGTGCAGTTTCGCGCCCCGCCGCTAAGATTGAGGATCGGAAGTCTGCATGAGGAAACCATTTCCTTCCTGGTACTAGAGGGACCCACCGTGGATATCATCCTGGGACGCCCCTGGCTCACCCTCCATTCTCCAGAGGTCAGATGGGAACCCTGTGATATCACTCGCTGGAGCAAGTCATGTCAGAGAAACTGTCTCCGCACTCTACCCGTACCGCTTCCACGCCCCGTCAGGGCTCAAGTTGCTTCCACCCTGGTTGAAAGCCCAGAACCGCAAGAGACACCGACCGTCCCATCTGACTATGCGGCGTTCCAGGATGTCTTTAGTTAGCAGGCAGCCAACCTCTCGGTTTCAGTTTCAGCCCTCGTCGACTCGAGCTCTTCGGGCAATTTCATATCCTATGACCTCCTAAATCGTCTCCATCTACCCCGCCTACGTCAAGCCCGGGAGCTCCGAGTCGAGACGATTCAGGGAAAGCCGCTAGGGCGTGGGCGGGTGCAGTTTCGCGCCCCACCGCTAAGATTGAGGATCGGAAGTCTGCATGAGGAAACCATTTCCTTCCTGGTATTAGAGGGACCCACAGTGGATATCATCCTGGGACGCTCCTGGTTCACTCTCCACTCTCCAGAGGTCAGATGGGAACCCTGTGATATCACTCGCTGGAGTGAGTCATGCCATAGAAACTGTCTCGGCACTCTACCCGTACCGCTTCCACGCCCCGTCAAGGCCAAAGTTGCTTCCACCCTTGTTGAAAGTCCAGAACCTCAAGAAACACCGACCGTCCCATCTGACTATGCGGCATTCCAGGATGTCTTTAGTAAGCAGGCAGCCACTCGCCTTCCACCGCACCGGCCATGGGACTGTGCCATTGACCCTGCTGCCTGGGGCAAAACTCCCTAAGGGTAGAGTATACCCACTGTCCATCCCGGAGCACAAGGCCATGGAGGATTACATCCAAGAGGCTCTTAAGCAAGGTTTCCTCCGCCCATCCACCTGCCCGGCAGCCTCGAGCTTCTTCTTTGTGGGCAAGAAGGACGGGGGCTTGAGGCCGTGCATCGACTATCGCATGCTGAACTCTCAGATGGTGAAACTGCCATACCCACTTCCCCTGGTCCCAGCCGCCCTGGAGGAACTCCGTGGAGCTCGCGTCTTCTCCAAACTGGACCTGCGGAGTGCATACAACCTCGTTCGCATCAGGGAGGGCGACGAGTGGAAGACGGCGTTCATTACCCCCGCAGGCCACTATGAATATCGGGTCATGCCGTATGGCCTGTCAAACTCCCCGTCCGTCTTCCAAAGCTTCATGAACGAGGTGTTCCGGGAGTTCCTCAATAAGTTCGTGATTGTCTACATTGATGATATTCTCATCTACTCCCGGAACCTGGCCGAACATTGCCACCACGCAGGAGGCCATCAGGGACTGGCCGCTTCCACAGTCGGTGAAGGAGTTACAAAGATTCCTGGGGTTCGCGAACTTCTATCGCCGGTTCGTGAAGAATTTCAGCATGCTCAGCATGCTCACTACTTGCTACGAGGCAAACCCAAGTCCCTGTCCTGGAACAGCCTTGCCTGCGAAACCTTCGAAACCTTCA
>NW_015637140.1:76358-88721 GCF_001515625.1 Sinocyclocheilus rhinocerous
CACTCAACCACTTTTATTCACGGTTTGAAATGCAGAATGACACGCCTGCACAAAAACTGCCCATACCTCCCAACGACCAGGCGCTCTGTCTGTCTCCAGCTGACGTAAGGAAGACCCTATCTAGGATTAACCCACGCAAGGCTGCGGGTCCTGACAACATACCTGGCCGTGTACTGAGAGACTGCTGCGCAGTTGACAGATGTCCTAACAAATATCTTCAACACCTCGCTGAGCCAGGCAGTCGTCCCCACATGTCTCAAATCCACAACAATCATACCGGTACCAGAGAAATCACCTGTGTCCTGTCTAAACGACTACCGTCCCATAGCACTGACTCCAATCATGATGAAGTGCTTTGAGAGGTTAGTCATGCACAACATCAAAACCAGCCTCGCCAACACACTCGATCCGCTCCAGTTTGCATACCGTCCAAACCGCTCTACAGACGATGCAATTTCCTCCACCCTCCACCTGGCTCTTACCCACCTAGAAAATAAAGACTCCTATGTTAGAATGCTGTTCATCGACTTCAGCTCAGCATTCAACACAATAATCCCACAACAGCTCATTAATAAACTAAACCTGCTGGGCCTTAACAATTCCCACTGTAATTGGATCCTGGACTTTCTAACTGGAAGACCTCAGTCAGTCCGTGTCGGCCACAACACCTCGAGCACTACCACACTGAGCACAGGTGCCCCACAAGGCTGTGTGCTCAGCCCGCTGCTCTTCACGCTGCTGACCCACGACTGCACTGCCAAGTTCAGCTCCAACCACATCATCAAGTTCGCGGATGACACAACGGTGGTAGGTCTCATCAGCAACAGCGATGAAACGCACTACAGAGAGGAAGTGGCAAAGCTGGCTGAATGGTGTGGCACTAACAACCTGTCCCTCAATGTGAGTAAGACAAAGGAGGTTGTGATGGACTTCAGGAGAAACTCTGTTGACCACCCCCCACTGACCATCGACAGCTCGACTGTGGAGAGAGTCAGCAGCACTAAATTCCTGGGGGTGCACATCACAGAGGATCTCACCTGGACCACCAACACCATGTCACTCTCCAAGAAGGCACAACAGCGCCTACACTTTCTCCGCCGGCTGAAAAGAGCAAGTCTCCCTCCACCCATCCTCACCACATTCTACAGGGGAACCATTGAGAGTATGCTGACTAGCTGCATCACTGTCTGGTACAGGAACTGGTACAAGACCCTCCAGCGGACAGTGAACACAGCTGCAAAGATCATCGGTGCCCCTCTCCCCTCCATCCTGGACATTTTCCTTACACGATGCTCCAGCAAAGCCACCAGCATCGTGAAGGACCCCACCCATCCCTTCTACAGTCTCTTCCATCTCCTACCATCAGGAAGACGGTACCGGAGCATCAGAGCCTGCTCCGCTAGACTGCTCAACAGCTTTTTCCCCTAGGCTGTGAAAAACCCCATACAAACCCTTACCTCCTGAAACACTCCCCAGCCTTACCAGTTGCAATTCGAAGTGTGCTACACACAGGTGAGTGGGCCTGTACAAACCACCTGTAGTAACACACTCTCCTCTATGTGCACTAGACACTTTCACACACACACTGTTGTGTACATAATCCCACAAAGGCTCAATAACATATGTATGTTTACATGCTCATGCACTACAAATCATCTGGCACTGTTTCCCCAGCCAGCTGCTTGACTTTCCCTTTGCACATGTAAAGTATTTATGTGAAGCATTTGTACAGTTTGTATTCTCTAGTTTATGTATAGGTAATTATTTATATATAGTTTATTTACAGTCAAACTCTCTCAGTAGGTTAGTTGTGTTTAGGTTTATACTGTTTTACTTCATAATAATAATAATAATAATACATTTTATTTATAGGCACCTTTCTCAACACTCAAGGACACCGCACAATAAATTTACAAACAAGACAATAGAAAACAAACAAGAAATACCATATACAAAGACAGAACAGAGTAAAGTAGGACTAGAGAATTAAACTTTAGGTGAGATATGCAATCTTAAACAGGTGAGACTTAAGTCTAGATTTAAAAAGAGATAGAGAGTCAATATTTCTGAGGTCTGGTGGTAGTGAATTCCAAAGCCGGGGAGCAGAGCAGCAAAATGCCCTGCTCCCCATGGTGGAGAGGCGAGCAAAAGGAACAGTAAGGTGAAGAGAAGAAGCAGATCGAAGTGAGTGAGAGGGAGTATGGATATGGAGGAGGTCGGACAGATATGAAGGGGCAAGATTATGGATGACCTTGAAAGTGAACAAGAGAATCTTAAAGTCAATGCGAAACTTAACCGGAAGCCAGTGAAGCTGCTGTAAAACAGGGGTGATGTGGTGAAAGGGGGGGATTCTGGCGATAATACGGGCTGCTGAGTTTTGAAGCAATTGAAGCTTATAGAGGGATTTGTGAGGAAGACCAAAGAGAAGAGAATTACAATAATCGATGCGGGCGATGACAAGACTGTGAACAAGAATAGCAGTAGTATGAGGGGTAAGGGAAGGGCGAAGGCAGTTAATATTACGTAGATGAAAATAGGCGGACCGGGTGATTTTATTAATATGTGATTGAAATGACAGTGTACTGTCCAGGAGGACACCCAAACTCCTGAGGAGAAGGGAAGACAGAGGAATTATCAATTGAAAGAGAAAAATTATTAGTTTTGGATAAAGTTGATTTAGTGCCAATTAAAAGAAATTCTGTTTTGTCACTGTTTAGTTTGAGAAAATTAGAAGAAAACCAGGATTTAAGTTCGTTGAGACAGTCAGTGAGAGCGGAAGGAGGGAGAGTGGAATTAGGTTTGCTGGAGAGATAGAGTTGGGTGTCATCCGCGTAACAGTGGAATAGGATGTTGTATTCCCGAAAGATATTGCCAAGAGGAAGAAGATAAATGATGAAAAGAAGGAGTCCCAGGACAGAGCCCTGAGGCACACCAGTATTAACGGGAGAAGGTTGGGAACTAAAAGATTGTAGCTGGACGAACTGAGTGCGCCCTGAAAGATACGATTTAAACCAATCCAGAGGGGTGTGAGTGATGCCAATAGAGATTAGTCTATTGAGAAGGATGGTGTGAGAAATGGTGTCAAAAGCCGCACTTAGATCAAGGAGGACAAGAATAGTGACTGAACCAGAATCAGCTGCCATAAGAAGGTCATTAGTGATTTTTATAAGTGCAGTTTCTGTGCTATGAAAAGGGCGGAAACTTCATTGTTGTATGTCTGCATTTATGTAGCACCGTGGTCCTGTGAGGCACTACATTTCGTTCGACTGTATGTCCCCACATGTAGTGGAATAACAATAAAGCTCAACTTGACTTGACTTGACTCTTCTTTGGTATCTGCCTCTGCCAGTCCCATGGCCCGACCAGCGATGTACTCTGCCGAGGCGTAAGAGTGCAGCGGGATTCTATTGCAATGCTCTCTGTATTTCGAAAAGCAGCCCCATCTTGTCCACTCTGATCAGACATGCTCTACAGTGGGCAAGATTGATCTGGGAGGCCAACAGTCCTGTAATAAGCTCGCTGACTGCCTTCACCACTCTTTTCTAGGAAGTGTTTGGACAGACTGCCAAGGCACTCTCTGTACATGATCAGCTCTTCACTCTCCATCAGGGCAGTTCCATCATGGCCCTCAGGGTCTCAATACCACCGTGCATCAACAGATGGCTATTTATGATGATGTCATCGGGCTGGAGAGCTTCATTCAATGATCCATCCTTGCCATTCTCAATGCCTAAATGCCTGCATGATGGAACAACCCGCTCACGGTCCTCTGCCTGCCTCCTCATCCATTGCCCCTCCAGCACCAGAGCCCATGCAAGTAGACTCATTCCATCTGTCTAATGCGGAGCATCAGTGCCGAATTTTCTATCAGGTGTGTCTATTTTGTGGTGCTGAAGGTCATTTCTGACCCACCTACCCAGTTTGACCCACACACCCAGTGGTGAGTACCATCCATCTTCCTCCCATGATAGCAAACTAAGACAGATATTATAGTAACCTCTCGTCAATCCTCTGTTTCAGCACAAGCCCTCATTGACTCCAGATCGGCAGGCAACATCATCTACCTTGACCTCCTCAAACAACTCAGCACCAAAAAGAAACCATGTTCACAAATACAAAACGTCCATTCAATTCTAGGAAAGCCGCTGGGCCAAAGGTATATTTGACACTGCACCCCCACATTGATGCTTCGCATTCAAAGTCTCGATCATGAGAAGATCTCCTTTTTGGTGCTGAAGGGTTCCACTGCTGATGTCATCCTGGGATGCCCGTGGCTGTTACAACATGCACCTACGATCTGTTGGCAGAGCGGAGAGTTCCATTAATGGGGAGATTCCTGCTTTGATATATGTCAGGATTCAATCAAGAAGCCCAGAACTAAGAGGTCAGTCAGTATCCAATCTGATCCGTCAGAACCCCTCTATCTTAACTCCACCACCATTGAGAGCCCAAAGGTAACTGTGCAACAGGAGATCTCCCTTGAGTACCGGGCATTCCAGGATGTGTTCAGCAAGCAGCCCGCCACAAAACTACCACCTCACCGGCCATGGGACTGTGCCATCAACCTGCTGCCTGGGGCAACTCTACCTAGAGGAAAGATCTATCCCCTGTCCTTCCCGGAACAGAAGGCCATGGAGGAGTACATGGAGGAGGCCCTGAAGCAAGACTTCATCTGTCCATCTACCTCCAATGCCGCTTCCAGTTTCTTCTTTGTAGGAAAAAAGGACGGAAGCTTGTGGCCCTGAATCGATTACAGAGCTCTCAATTCCCAAACCAACAATTACTGGTACCCCCTTCCTCTCGTCCCAGCCACCCTGGAGCAGTTACGAGGTGCCAGCATCTTCTCCAAGTTGGACCTGCGGAGCGCGTATAACCTCATCCGGATACGTGAGGGTGATGAATGGAAGAATGCCTTCGTGACTCCATCTTGGCACTATGAATATCAGGTCATGCCGTATGGGCTGGCAAACTCACCCTCCCCATTCCAGGGATTTATGAATGAGGTGTTCTGGGAGTTCCTCCATTGTTTTTTCATTGTCTATATCGACAACATCCTGATCTACTCCTGGAACCTTGCCGTACATTGCCACCATGTGACATATGTCCCCCAAAAGTGAACTCTGTGAGTACCATCTGTACCTGAAATTGGAGAAGTGCGAATTCCATCGCTCCTCGGTCCAGTTCCTCGGATATGTCATCAGCAACGAGGGTATCCAATTGGACCAGAGGAAGGTGAAGGCCATCAGGGAATGGCCGCTTCCACAGTTGGTGAAGGAGTTACAAAGATTCCTGGGGTTCGCGAACTTCTATCGCCGGTTCGTGAAGAATTTCAGCATGCTCACGGCCCCCCTTACTTGCTACGAGGCAAACCCAAGTCCCTGTCCTGGAACAGCCTTGCCTGCGAAACCTTCAACCAGCTCCAGGAGGCCTTCAGCATGGGCCCCATCCTTCACCATCCAGATTCCCAGGTACCCTTTGTAGTCGAAGTTGACGCCTCTACCACCGGCGTCGGGGCCGTGCTGTCACAGCAAGGTCGGGAACCTCCAATCCTCCATCCTTGCGCTTATTTCTCCAGGAAACTGAACCCGGCGGAGCAGAATTATGACATCGGCAATCGGGAACTGCTCGCCATCAAACTGGCCCTGGAGGAGTGGCGTCACTGGCTGGAGGGAGCCCATCACCCTTTCTCAGTGATCACGGATCATAAGAATCTCCAATATCTCCGTGAAGCCAAAAGACTCAACCCTCGTCAAGCCCGATGGGCTTTGTTCTTCACAAGGTTCCAATTCACAATCACTTACAGACCTGGAAATCGCAATTGCAAGGCTGATGCGCTATCCCATATTCACTCTCCCGACAATCCAACGGAACCAGAACCTATTCTCCCTCCAGCCCTGATCGTCAGCCCCATACAGTGGAACATCAACCAGGACATCCGTGACGCCACTCGCACCGAACCTGCTCCGCCGGGCTGCCCAGAAGGGAAGACGTACGTTCCCACCTCCCAGCGTCAGACCCTTCTGGGCTCAGTGCATGAAGTACCGGGCTCTGGACACCCAGGCAGCCAACGGACCCTCTCGCTCCTCCAGGCTCGGTACTGGTGGCCCAGTATGACCCGGGAATCCGTGACACCACTCGCACCGAACCTGCTCCGCCGGGCTGCCCAGAAGGGAAGACGTACGTTCCCACCTCCCAGCGTCAGACCCTTCTGGGCTCAGTACATGAAGTACCGGGCTCTGGACACCTAGGCAGGCAACGGACCCTCTCGCTCCTCCAGGCTCGGTACTGGTGGCCCAGTATGACCCGGGATGTCAACAGGTACGTCCAAAGCTGTTCAGTCTGTGCCATGTCTAAAACCCCACGTCATCTCCCCGTAGGCAAGCTCGTCCCACTGCCCGTGCCCCGTAGACCCTGGTCCCACATTGGAGTGGATTTCGTCACTGACCTCCCTGCCTCGAATGGTAACACCTGTATCCTTGTTGTGGTTGATCGCTTCTCCAAGGCCTGTAAGTTCATCCCTCTCAAGGGTATCGGGAGGACGGGAGGTGCTCGTAACGTCTCGGATCGGCCCGTAATTCTTCTCACACGGTACGAGCCGCGACCATGTGAGCATCTGCGATTTTTCTCCCGAGAGAAAAAAATTGCCTGCAAGCTCGTACGACAGCAAAAATCGCACCGTGTATGCCCGCCTTAAGACCAATTTTTTTGCATTTCCTTCCAGTTGGTTTTACAGTGGTGCTCAGTAGGTGTGTCAGTCTTTTAAATATGCATTGTTGGTAACCTTGGTTGTAACTTTGCTTAAGTGATATGTTAGATGGATCAAATCACACATAAGTTTCATAGAAATTTAGAGAATTGCGGGGGTGTATGATGAATTATGTCTTTGATATGCAGATCTGTTTTGCCTTCTGTTTTCCTGGGGAGAGTAGCGTTGAAATCTATCCCTGTTCATAGTGTGTGTATTTGTGTCTCTGCTTGACAGCGTTACAATCAGGACATCTCTTCCTGCTCGATTCACAAAAGAGACAGAACCATTGCCTCGAGCTGCCGAGGAACGAGCTGAGTTTGCAAAGACATCATGGTACCCAATGTTTTGTGCTCAAGTTTCATCTGGGTCAAAATGGTCTTCATCTTTTTCAAAAAATAGAGTCATACTCTACTTGTGCTTCATCACCCTCATAATCAGCTTCCATAGCTGCCATGACCCGTCTTCATCTGATTCTACTTCTTTTATGTTTATTTTGATTTTTTTTTTTTTTTAAACAAAGTCATTCTGTATGTGTGGATGGACGTCAGAAATGGAACAAGCTGGTGGTGGCATGAGTCTTTTGTTTGCATCACCTTGCTCAGCTGTTTTCTGGTCCTGTTCGTTGTTTTGTAGTCACTATTTATGAACTCTCTTGGCCTTTGGTATGTCTTTCTGTCTGAAAAATAATCAGTTCTGTATCACGTAATTGAAGTGCACGTGAGTTTGTGTTATGCGTTTTCTTTTTTGAGTAATTGTATTGACTCCCTTCATTTATTTGGTTAAGATTATTGGGGTGGAAACGTGCTGTGTAATCATATCCATTCACTTGTCTGTCATATCTGCTGCCTTGATAGCGTGCTGGTTGGTTCTTCATCATCGTCACGACAATGTCGATCAACAGTGTTGTTGAGACAGGGACGAGATGTGTTAGCCCGTAGATGGGCTGTTGTTTGTCTAGTGAAAGATCTGTGTCTGTTATTTACTGGAGGTTCAGAGAATTTGATATGTGTACATGGTGTCCATCACAGTAAAATTTCAAGAACAAATCAGATACAAAATAAAATAATCTAAATAACTGGAAGTCCAAAAAAGTGTCGACGTATGGGACAATTTGCGACATTCTGACACTTAACTGTGTCTTCTTCAGGCTGTCTTAAACGTCAGATCCTTTCTATATAAGTGCTAAATGTAATTTGCTAGCTTGTATTAGAGGTCTGCGTGGGACTGTTTTTTTTAGTCCAGCTCCCGCGAGGTTTTATTCCGCACCCACCTGCACCTGCTATATATTCACTCTTTGTTCACCCGCTTAGAATAATTTTCTTCCCGACCCGACCGTTCCCGCTAAATTTAGATCTCGTTTCCAGAATCTCACATTTAAATAGGCTACTACAGAAAAACAGAGATAACAAATAAAATTGTAGGTTGTACAAAAATTTTATTTATTTTTATTCGTCTTGTCAAGATTCTTTTAACATTTAGCTGTCAACACTGAAAATATGTTGCAGAAAAAAAAAAATTTGGTACAAAAATTTTAGCCTGTTTGTTAATTTTATTCAAAATACAAATGTAACATTTTTCTGTCAACACAGTAGGAAAAGTGTAGCTAAAAAAAAAATGACATCTGTCATTTAAAATTATAAGCAAAAGAACAAAACTGTTGGCTTATAGCCATTGCAAAATTAAATCACTTTTTAACCTAACAATTTAACAAAAAATGTCCCGACGTTGATTTCAACATCTCTCCCACAAAAGAAAATATATAAATACAATAACTAATAATAAATTAAATGACATCTCAAAATGTAAGCCAATAATGAAATGAACGAAAACCGTTTACTTAATTTGGAAAAAGTTGATTTTGCAAGTATTTTAAATATCCATGCAGGAAAAGAATGTCACTGACTGACGACAGTTTCAGTACCGAACGTCTCTCCTCCAAAATCCGACCACAAAGGCTGAATGCTCTTTCGTAAGGTGCACTCATGGCCGGGATGCAGAGGACATATCTTGCAAGGTTGCTCAGGGCAGGGAACTGGGAACAATGTGAATTCCACCATTGCAAAAAATGTTGTTGACTTGATAGTTCAAGTTTCATGGTCCTGTACTCCTGAATCTGAACATCTAGTGATTTTGATCTACATGATTCTTCATCATCCTCCCAATCTGAAAATTTATGGAGAACAGTAGGCCTTTTGGCAGGTTTTGGCTCAACATCCTCATTATGCGTATCAAACTTTAAATCTTCGATCATCTCCTTGACTCCCTGTATCACCTCCTGTCGCCCTCTTTCCTCGTAAGGCACTGATCATGTTGGCTCCACGATCTGTGACAAAAAAAAAAATCTTTCTGCCCATTTCTGTTGCATCAATGCCAAACACTCTGAGATTCTGCAGCAGGTTCCTTCGAAAGTTTTCACCCGTCTTTGAGGTGCTTGGGTCAAAAGGGGCAGCAAAAAGCACTCTTGAATGTAGCTCAGATTGCTCATTAACATTAATGGATGGTTGCCGACAAAAAGGATGTTTTACGATATGTTTCTGTCCATATGTCTGCTGTAACTGCGCATCCGAACTTCGATATTGTTGCAGTGATTTCATCCACAACGTCTACGCAGACTCTGAGCCATAATTTCAACATTTCTTGACACCGTTGTTGGATGTGGTAGTATCTCACTGACATCGAATTTTCCTATTTTTGCTGCTGTGTCGACCAAATGTTGGGCCAGCTGTGTGAAGCCTTTTCCGGAGACAGTATCATACGGTCGAATGTCTTGGCAAACAAATTCAACGCATTTTTCTGTGGTCTCTTTTTTTAAACTGCTCTGGCACCGACCTAGACTTAGTAAAGTTTGGTTTGCCCGTTTGTGATGAGGCATGAGTGCCACCTTAAACCTGAGGTTCCAGACTTGTGACTGCTGAACGGTAAAACTTTTAGGCATTTATCACATCGCGCAAAGGGTTATTTATTTCCGAGTCAAGTCGTGACCGACGAATTGGGAATCCCTACCAAAGTGCCATGGATACTGCCCCTTCCAGTGTCCTGTGCAAGCCTCTTGCACCCTCTTTTTGGTGTAGGGGGGCTCGCAACAAGAAGACCAGTCACCATTGTCGTAGCACTACCCACTCAGTGAGATTGGATAGCAATGCAAAAACGTACCCGTTCCACTTGGAACAGGAACGTTGCGGAAGCCCCATCCTTCCCTAAGGTTTCGGAAGCTCTTACACATATGAACAACCGTTTAGGTGCATATGGAAGATTAGAAATGATTGTAACCCTCTTGGAAATGGCAGAAGTCTGCCAGGGAAACACGGGCTCTGAGGCTATACCGTGGACTTTACACATATGGGATCAACTTAGGTCTCTACAAATGGAACCCAGCCCTCTACCGGTTCTCATGGATTCATTGAGTGAGGGCATGGCGCCAGACGTTCCGCCACGTCTGGCTGCCGAGGGGATGGAGGATCTCGGCAAGGTCTACAGTACGGACTCTCTGGAGCGGTTTTAGCAAGCCGACACTAAACCGGGGCCTCTAAGTGCTTCTACCCGTTTGAGGTAAGAACACAGGAGGATACCGGATCCACACGAAGGCTATAGAATCTAGCGAACGTATTGGGGTTCTCCCAGCCCGCAGCTCTACAAATATCTGTCAGCGAGGCGCAACGAGCCAGCGCCCAGGAGGATGCAACACTTCTAGTAGAGTGAGATCACAACCCGAGTGGGCAGGGCACACCCTGTGCCTGATAAGCCAGGGTGATGGCATCCACTATCCAGTGGGCCATCCTCTGCTTAGAGACGGCATTCCCCTTCTGCCGACCTCTGTAACAGACAAAGAGCTGATCTGAGGTTGATCTGACTTCCCTTCCACGGGGTCGTGACTTTAAGGGTGGAGGGAGACAGCCTTCGTTTCAACCCTTGCTGCAAAAAGGTCAGCACGACTCTGATCGGCATCTACAGGGGTCCTCTCAGTGAGAAAAACACCACTCGACGAACAGGTTGCCGCGTTGCCACGCCCACCTCGGGACTCAGCCATGGAGTCAGTGTTGAAGTGGTCTCATTTGAAGCAGCCTCAGCGGCGTGACTGTGTTCCCTGTGTTCTGTGAAGTTTCCAGAGGTCTGGTGGCAGCCCAGTGTGACTTGGACCCGGTGAGTGCCGCGTTGCCACGCCCACCTCGGGACTCAGCCATGGAGTCAGTGTTGAAGTGGTCTCATTTGAAGCAGCCTCAGCGGCGTGACTGTGTTCCCTGTGTTCACACAACTGATCATAAAACTGAGCTAGTATACGCCAGTCATCGAGGCAGTTGAGTATGCGAATGCCCTGCCCTCTCAGGGGAACAAGGGCTGCCTTTGTAACTTTCGTAAGACACGGGGCGACAGGGACAGCCTGAAGACCAGGACCTTGTACTGATATGCTCGTCCTTTGAATGCGAACCGCAGCAATGGTCTGTGGTGCGGAAGGATCGATACATAAAAGTACGCATCCTTCAGGTCAATCGCTGCAAACCAATCTTGGGGACGGATGCACCCGAAGATGCGTTTCTGCGTCAACATCTTGAACAGTAACTGGTGAAGAACCCGGTTCAAGATACGCAGGTCCAAGATGTGATGTCGAGAGTGACCGACTGAAAGGGAACTAAGCATGAGTTATCTATTTCATTTGTCCATTAGTACTGTTGATAAATTGAGGAATATTTGTGTTGGGTAAAAAGTGAGTTAACAAATCAGCAACTACCTCAACATGTAAATGCAGTATTGAGCACGTCTGGATGAGACACGGTGCAGAGTGACTGATGAAGGAATGCTGCCATCAAAGGCTTTGAGTGAGTATACCACTGAAATAAATTACAACTTAAGATTTAAAAAATGTTTTAATTTATTTTAATTGTTTTAATTTCAAACAGAGCTATTACAGCACTTTTCTGATTCTTGATTTTTGTGCATTTGCTGGAGATCTTTGTGGTGAAGCAGGACCTGCAAGGAAAGGTGACAGCGGCATTTGTGAAAAAAGGGAAAACCTGAAAAAAATATATAAATAAGATAATTTTGTTACTTCCAATACAGAAATCAGATGACATTATGCTGTTAAAATGACTGCTTTTGTATTGTGTTTGTGCATCTTTGCAGGATCTGAAATGTCTGCAGACTGGTGTGAGCACTGAGGATGGGAAGCTCACAGCAGCATCCTGGAAATGGTCCAGTGCCATGGATGAGACGCTCCATCACTCCACCTCTTACTGCCTCATCTGGGCCAGATGTTGCTGTGGTCTCTTCATCCTCAGTGAACCCAGAGCCAGTGAGAACATCTAGAGAAACACCAAGACACTGAGGATGTGAGTTTGGTCAAGTTTGTCCTGCTGGCTTGTTCATACAACATCAGTCAATGAAACCTGAGTTTCAGAAGCTTTAAAAGCATCATCAAATAATGTCATGAAGCTTCTGAAAGTCAGTCTCCCATCGACTGATATTGTATGAACAGAAACCAGCAGGACAAACTTGACCAAAATCACCTTTTGTGTTCAGGAAAAAAATAAAAAATACCCCAAGGATTGAACGGTGTGGAGGCGAGTAAATAATGACTGAATTTATATGTTTGGATGAACTAACCCTTTAAACCCCCCAAA
>NW_015637140.1:90713-100170 GCF_001515625.1 Sinocyclocheilus rhinocerous
CGTCCGCTGCCGAGGGTGATGGAGGATCTCAACAGGGTCTACTGTACGGACACTCTGGAGCAGTTTTTAGCAAGCCAACACTAACCGGGGCCTCTCGGTGCCACTACCCATTTGAGGCGAGAACACAAGAGGATACCGGCTCCACACGAAGGCTATTGAATCTAGCAAATGCGTTGGGGGTCTCCCAGCCCGCAGCTCTACAAATATCTGTCAGCGAGGCGCAACGAGCCAGCGCCCAGGAGGATGCAACACTTCTAGTAGAGTGAGATCACAACCCGAGTGGGCAGGGCACACCCTGTGCCTGATAAGCCAGGGTGATGGCATCCACTATCCAGTGGGCCATCCTCTGCTTAGAGACGGCATTCCCCTTCTGCCGACCTCTGTAACAGACAAAGAGCTGATCTGAGGTTGATCTGACTTCCCTTCCACGGGGTCGTGACTTTAAGGGTGGAGGGAGACAGCCTTCGTTTCAACCCTTGCTGCAAAAAGGTCAGCACGACTCTGATCGGCATCTACAGGGGTCCTCTCAGTGAGAAAAACACCACTCGACGAACAGGTTGCCGCGTTGCCACGCCCACCTCGGGACTCAGCCATGGAGTCAGTGTTGAAGTGGTCTCATTTGAAGCAGCCTCAGCGGCGTGACTGTGTTCCCTGTGTTCACACAACTGATCATAAAACTGAGCTAGTATACGCCAGTCATCGAGGCAGTTGAGTATGCGAATGCCCTGCCCTCTCAGGGGAACAAGGGCTGCCTTTGTAACTTTCGTAAGACACGGGGCGACAGGGACAGCCTGAAGACCAGGACCTTGTACTGATATGCTCGTCCTTTGAATGCGAACCGCAGCAATGGTCTGTGGTGCGGAAGGATCGATACATAAAAGTACGCATCCTTCAGGTCAATCGCTGCAAACCAATCTTGGGGACGGATGCACCCGAAGATGCGTTTCTGCGTCAACATCTTGAACAGTAACTGGTGAAGAACCCGGTTCAAGATACGCAGGTCCAAGATGTGATGTCGAGAGTGACCGACTGAAAGGGAACTAAGCATGAGTTATCTATTTCATTTGTCCATTAGTACTGTTGATAAATTGAGGAATATTTGTGTTGGGTAAAAAGTGAGTTAACAAATCAGCAACTACCTCAACATGTAAATGCAGTATTGAGCACGTCTGGATGAGACACGGTGCAGAGTGACTGATGAAGGAATGCTGCCATCAAAGGCTTTGAGTGAGTATACCACTGAAATAAATTACAACTTAAGATTTAAAAAATGTTTTAATTTATTTTAATTGTTTTAATTTCAAACAGAGCTATTACAGCACTTTTCTGATTCTTGATTTTGCAGCAGTGCTTTTGTGGTGGGGCCCGAGACACAAACAAAATCACAGTTACATTTATGCAAAGCAACTTACAGTGCTCTTATTATAGGGACCCCCAATCCCCTGGAGTAACCTGGAGTAAAAAGCCTTGCTCAAGGACACACTGGTGGTGACGAACCAGTTCAGTGGTTTTGCCCACTACACCACAGAAGTAATAAAGCTATAACAAAAAATTAACATGTAATTGTAAACATATGAAATGAAATTTGGAAAGAAATGTAATGCTGACAACATGAGATGTAAAATGTTTTACTCTGTTTAATTGTGTTTTCATGCTCATGGAGTGCAGCACACAGACTGCAGACACAGCAGCAGTCAGATTGTCCTGCACATGTTCTCCTGCTGTTGCCTCATGATTGTGTGGTTCAGGGCCGTCATCATGGTCTTCCTCATCCTCTCTGTGCAGTCAGGCAACGACAGCCTCGATGTCCGTTTCCCATCCATGATCAGATTCAGTCTGACTGCAGCAATGATAGTCAGGTGAAGGTGGACACAGTGGTCAGCTGCTTCATCAGAATAAAGCTGTGTTGAGATGGCAGTAGGATGTGGCTTCACCACCTGTAAATACATCATTGTTAGAAAAGTTTGAATAAAGCTTTGTTTCATGTGTTGTTGACTTGTATTTATTTATTGTGATGCTTACTGTTATTTATTCTTTTACTCATTTATTCATGTTTCCTGTTTTTTTTCAGTAAATACAATTTAATTGTTTCATTAACTTATGCATTAATTCATTACTTGACTGAAAATTGAGATGTATTCACCTTGGCTGCATTTGTCTAGTGTGTAGTCATGCATAGCTATGGCATATGACAAAACTAATTTTTGTTTTATTATCATTATTATTGTTCGTAAGTGTTGGGGTGAGCTAGCAATGCATTCTGGGGTAATCTTACTTTTTAAGTAGTAATGCTTAAATTTTTTTTGTATAATATCAGCTGTCTTCCCCAAAGGCGAGATCTTCGTGCAGCTGCCCGACATTTTCTTTGTGCAGACATTGCAAGCGCTGAGGAAACCCGTACTAGGTAGGGTTGTGGAGTTACTGATGCTATGAGGTGTTTGTGCACCTGTCACTCTTATCTTCTTTTTATTATTATTACTGCAGAACTTTTAATTACTTACAAGCTCAGGGAAAGATGGCTGTATCTTTAACCATGAACAATCATAATGACAGAAAACATAAATATAATGGGTTTATTTACATCAAAGTATAAGATTACACAGAAAAAAAGGCACAATGACAAGGTTAAATATCCTTGAATAGCCGACCTCATACGTCATCTACCCGGAGCTGCTGCTTCCATGTACAACAGTGAGCACAAGCTACATTAAAGTGATTATTACGTTTTAAATATGGTTATATTTCTTACAAAAACGCATCAATTCGCTACAGGAGGCCTTTGTTCACCCCCCGGAGCCGTGTGAGACACTTATTTTATGGATGGGCGCTTTTTATTTAACTGCTTTTGGACACTCCGACTGGATGTGAAAGAAGAAAATCATATACACCTAGGATGACATGAGGATGAGCAGGGCTGGACTGGGACAAAAAATCGGCCCAGGCATTTTTTGGTCCAGGCAGCCCACCACCATTTATATATATATATGAATATATGATAGGCCTATACACTACCAGTCAACAGTTTTTGAACGGTAAGATTTTTAATGCTTTTTAAAGATGTCTCCTCTGCTCACCAAGCCTGCATTTATTTGATCCAAAATACAGCAAAAGCAGTAATATTGTGAAATATTTTTACTATTTAAAAAAACTTTTCTATTTGAATATATTTTAAAATGTAATTTATTCCTGTGATTTCAAAGCTGAATTCTTAGCATCATTACTCAAGTCACATGATCCTTGAGAAATCATTCAAATATTCTGATTTGCTGCAAAAAAAAACATTTATTAATTTTATTATGTTGAAAACAGCTGAGTAGAATTTTTCAGATGATGAATAGAACAGCATTTATCTCTTTATTATCACTTTTGATCAATTTAAAGCATCCTTGCTAAATAAAAGTATTAATTTCTGTAGCGTCTGGACCTCCAAGCTTTTGAATTGTATAGTGTATAATGTTACAAAAGCTTTTTATTTCAGATAAATGCTGATCTTTTGATCTTTCTATTCATCAAAGAAGAAAAGCCGACGAGGAAGAAGTTGGAGTGAAGCGATCTTTATATAGGCGGAGCAAAATACTTCATCGCTCCGTCTATAGCGCATTGTGATTGGATGTTTACGCTGTCTATACAGGAGACAATCCAATGGGCCACTGGCTGCTCGCTGTCCCTGCGTGATGGTCCTTGGCAAAAATTTTTTTTAAAATTCTGTCGGCCCCTTAAGTGCGTCGGCCCACCGGGAAAATGCCCGGTATACCCAATTACCAATCCAGCCCTGAGGGTGAGTAATTTATGGGCTAATTTTCATTTTTGGGTGAACTAACCCTTTAAGTTCTGATACATTTACGGTAGGAAATTTACAAAATATCTTCATGGAACATGATCTTTACTTAATATCCTAATGATTTTTTGCATAAAAGAAAAATCTATAATTTTGACCCATACAATGTATTGTTGGCTATTGCTACAAATATACCCCAGCGACTTAAGACTGCTTTTCTGGGCCAGGGTCACATATTTTTTTCCTTGTTAATTATTTTGACACTGGTGTTTATAATCTTACATGAATAAACAAATTTTCTCGCTCCTGGAAAAATGTACAACATTTTTACTAACGCCTTAAAAAAGTGTAAATGTTTTGTTTTGTTTTATATCGTGTGTGATCACATAATTAATTTATATTCATTTCATTTAAAAGAAGAGAATAAGACTTGGATGATTGAATTAAAATTGTTTACTTATTTTGATATTGGTGTCTGGGTCAAGGGGGCAATCCCCTTGGGGCAAGAGGTCAAAGGTCGTCATCAATCAAAAATCTTGATGTTTAATCCAGCATATTTACTACTAATCAGTGTATGAATCTCAACAATGGTGACATGCTTCAAGCATTCTGGGAGCCACTGATGATTTTTGCATGATGCACCCAGAATGTATTGCAGCATGAAGCATATCACTGTTATTGAGATTCATACGCTGATTCTTGAGGTTTATGTTTGTCTCTATGAAAAGTTTTTAAACAATTCTGATTAAAATGCTGCTCAATCTCATGCTGTAGAATTCCAAAATTGTTGTGAACGTAAAATTAAAGCCAGAGAATAGACTCTGGATGAAATCAGACCGCTATATGATAAAATTGTCTTCATCATCAACAAACATGCTTGATTATAGTATCTATTGCTGTTCTTGCCATAACAAAGAGTTACAGCAGTCAGAAAAGAGCTAACATTAAAGACAACAGTCAAACTGCTCAGCTAAAGCAAATACTGACCACCATAATGGTGACATCAAATCAAACTATTAAATCTCTGTTAATCTCAATAAGAAGTAGCCTGACATAAAACAAATGTTCAGATTTTTGTTTTCACTTTCAACTAAAATTTGCCATCTGAGTAATGTTGGAGTCCACATCCAATAAAATGTCTAGCTGGGGTGACCACCGTATGACCACATGGTGAGAGCGCTATGAGGTTACACTTGTAGATCACTGTGACCTCACATTGTGAACATATGCTGAGATCACTGTGAGACAAACGGTGCGTTCCAAACGGGATATATCGCCCTCCGAAGGGCACTTCGGAGTGAAAACAATCATGGTCGCCATATTGAAGGGTCGTTCCAAACCGAAGTGCTCAAAACTGGCCACTTCAAAGGGTCCTTCGGAATGAAGGATTTCGAATGGTACAACTAATGGGACACTTCGGGCTCCCATCATCCTTTGCGCAGATTCTTTCCATGATGACGGCGCCTCCGTGTGGGCACGTGATGATGACGCAGAAGGGCACTTCAAGAAACAGTTGTTTGGTCCCCTACACCCTTCAACCTTTCGAAGCTCTCACTCCGGAGGGTAAACCCTTTGAAGGGATTAGGGCATAGGGATGAGCCCTTCTGAATGGTACGCAGGGAAATTGTTGACAGGGATCTCTAATTAAACACAGCTGCCTGCAATTTTCAAGAAATCCTGAAGATTGTGCTTAGATTTATCAGCTGTTTGATTAGGGATGAAGCTAAACTCTGCAGGACAGTGGACCTCAAGGACTGGAAGTGCCCACTCCTGCTCAAGAGTGTGGACTCAAATAAATTCCCGGGAGAGTTAATTTAACACTGGGCTTTTTGCTGTGTATGCTGTGCACTCACCTAATGGGTTAGTTTATTTTTTATTTAATTTATATGTTTATTTGAAAAAACATCATTAGAAACATCAAGTTATTAATATATTATTTCTGGAAAAGGAAATATTTATTTGTTTATATTTAATAGATTTATCTAATTTTATTTCTATATTTATTTAAAAATATATTCTTATATACATAATATTTAATTTATTTTTCTTGGTCTGTAAATTTAAAATACTGATAAAATGTTCAAAGGAGGACAGCCTTTTAAAAAACTATCTTATCATAAGAGCCTCACTGTAAAATACACCTGTAATTTAAGACTCTCAGGAGTTCAAGTCCTGTGGAGATGCCCCACCCCTTTCAGAGTTCCCATCCCCTTTTTGGAGATCTCTATGCTGCAACAGGAAGAATGCATTATTGCCTTTGGGCTATTACAGTACACAGGTTTATGTAAAGTTGACTGTTTCAAAAAAGTTCAAGGTATGTTCAAAATACACAAACATATAACTAGATAATCACTATAACCAATATGTATGTTACAATGTTTCACATTAGTTCATATTCATGTTCTGCATTTTGAGATTCTTACAGCATTTCTAAGCTCACTTGAAAGGATTGCCAGACTTTATATATCTTGGAGGAGGGGAAAATTCTCAAGCCTCATTGTAACTGAAGAGAAACACAAGGCTCTCAACAAAGTACGAAGAGACTACTACTGCTGCAACCAAGAAATTAAGGTAATTTTAATGCTTTGTTTGAATCTGCATTGTTTTCATACTAGCCTTTTGTGTGGAGAGCTTTAAATAAAAAATTAAGTTTTCATGTAAACGTATACTACATTTGTTTGATCACTTTATTTTAAGTTATGTGGTAATTTTGCCAAAGTCATTACTGGGAAACATTGGGAGAGCTATTAATGTTGACTCCATTCATTAAACAAAGAACTTCAGGGTTGAATGGAAATCAAACCACTGAAACTATATGACGATTATTATAACAGAAATTATAAATATTCATGCAGTATTCAAGCTTCAAGCATAAAGTAATGTTTAATTTACTTTTATATTTTTTTGCAGTTTAAAACATGGCTACTCGAGACTCTGCGGTTGATGAGGCAATAACTGCATCAGGCGAGTCCACATGGGAACGGGCTACAGCAAAAGCTAAAGACAAATTTGACGAGCTCGTAAATGTCTCGCTTATCATCGCTGTGACTGGAAAGACAGGAGCTGGGAAATCTTCCTTTATAAATGCACTTAGAGGTCTACGTAAAGATGATGTTGGAGCAGCTCCTACTGGAGTCACAGAAACTACAATGGAGCCCACCATGTATGAGCATCCTGGAATGCCAAATGTGAAGATCTGGGACCTGCCTGGAATAGGAAGTCCAAACTTCAAAGCAAAAAAATACCTTAAAGATGTCAAATTTAACACCTATGATTTCTTCATCATCTTGAACTCGGAGAGGTTCATGGAGAATGACGTCATGCTGGCTAAAGAAATAAGAAAATGCAAGAAAAGCTTTTACTTTGTTCGTTCTAAGATTGACAATGACATCCGTGCAGAGCAAAAGGAGAACAAACGATTTGATAAGCTGAAAGTGCTTGCCAAAATAAGAGAGGATTGTCAAAAAAACCTACAAAAAATGGGAAACCCCAAAGTTTTCTTGATTTCCTCTTTTTTCTTGGATAAATATGATTTTGAAATACTTCAAAACACACTAGCAGAAGAGCTCCCAGAACATAAGAGATCTGCTCTTCTACAAGCCTGGCCTGTGTGCTCTGCTGAATGTCTTGAGAAGAAGATCAAAATGTTTAAAGGTCTGATCTGGGCTGTATCTCTTGCCTCTGCTGGCATAGCAGCCGTCCCTTTGCCTGGACTATCAGTAGCATGTGATACAACTATTGTGTTGCTTTTCCTCACCAGATGCTACTATGCATTTGGTTTGGATGACAGATCACTGAAAAGGCTTTCAGAAAAAGTAAACAAGCCCTTGCTGGAATGTCGGGACAAATCAAAGTTTGCAGCTGCTATTAGAAATAAAACAATGACCACAATACAGACATCTGCTATGTTTATATCAGTTTCTGTTGCTGAAGAATTGCTGAGTTTGATTCCAGTTGTGGGCAGTGCTGTTGCTGCCGGATTGTCCTTTGCTTCTACTCAGTTATTCTTGAGAAAAGGATTAAATGAATTGGCAGAAACTGCTCGAGAAATTAGAAAAGAAGCTGAGCTTGACAAAATGTCAAGTAACCAGGGATGTCACAGAGAATAATAACCCCTAAAATAGATGTCCACAAGCTGGCCTGAACATGTGTTTCTTTAATTATCATAAGAATGTTTGTCATTTTAGTTTGCTTAGATGCATTTTCTGTCTCTGTCTTTGACTAAATCATAGGATGTTGTTTGTTAGATTGTGAGCTGATGTTGCCATTAGAAAAGAAATGACCATTATGTCTTCATAGTAAAAAAAAAATCAATGCTAATATGCTTTGAACGTATACAGGAACATATGATTACTTTAGTTAGTTGGCAATTACACTTTATTTGTACTATGTTGGTTTTTAATTACATTATTTGTGTTAATTTACATTGTTGAAATAGATTTTTAATCTTAAATTTAAACATTTACATTGCCTTATATATAAAGTATAAAATAAAATTACAATTTGTATTGTTTTGTGAAAACTAAAATCAGGTGTTAAAGGTACATTTTAATGAAAATATTACTGTAATTTTTAATGTCTTTCAATATATGTATGATTTTAAAAATCCTAGATTGTGTTGTACATGGGAAGTGGTGAATTTTAATCTCTGTGTTTTGAGATTCATGACATATTCAATAAACAAAGCATAACAAGATTTATGAAGACTTATTACTGATGTATACATATAGGTAAGTAAAGGACATCTATTTGGACACCTATTCAGATTGAAAGCTTATCTCTTACATCTCTTACTTAGATATTTTTAGTTGTCCCAGTCACCTTGTTTTGTTTGATCAAAAACCATTAGAACACTAACTGACCTCCTCTATTGGATTGTAATATATAAGTGGGGTTTTATGTCAGTGTAAGGTAAAATGTGTAATGTAATATTCATGTTAGTGCTGTTACAACCAGCTCACAATTGCAACATGAACAAGAGCCAACACTGACGGGCAAGTAGTGAAATAAGCAGTATATTCAACAACAAAACATAATTAACAAATGTATTCAAAGAGTCAGTAATCAGTATAAATGGAAGTCAGTAATGAAAGCATGCATGGCAGAGAACTGTAAGCTCAAGGTCTGAACTGGACATGAACAAAATAAACTAGTGCTGGGCAACGATTAATTATTATTATTATTTTTAAATAGCGATTAATCACATGATTTTTTCTGTGATTAATCGCATTGTTATGCGCAAAATTCAATAATGAATTCAAAAGTAGTGTATTGTGCACTTATTTTAAAAGTATGGCTATATGAACAAAAGTGCAATAACACTTGGTTTGCAAACACTTTAAACAAATATGGTGCTTTTTTACAGCAGTATTCCTTTTACATATAGCAGTTAAAATATTTATTGTAAATCTCAACTTATAACATTAATGTAATTAAATTAAATATAAAACCAAAGCTAGGGGCATTAACGTTTTTATAGAAAATATTTACATTTACATTTAGTCATTTAACAGACGCTTTTATCCAAAGCGACTTACAAATGAGGACAATAGAAGCAATCAAAACTAACAAAAGAGCAACAATATGTAAGTGCAAATGACAAGTCTCGGTTAGCCTAACGCAGTACATGTAGCAAGGTATTATATATATATATATATATATATATATATATATATATAC
>NW_015637140.1:100305-109970 GCF_001515625.1 Sinocyclocheilus rhinocerous
GAAAGGCTGAGACTTGGTTGAACACAACTCGTTCAAGTGTTTTTGCATGAAAGGTAGAAGGGAAACCAGTCTGTAGTTCTCTAAAAGAGTTGGGTTAAGAGTGGGTTTCTTAAGAAGTGGGGTTATACGAGTCTGTCTAAATGCTGAGGAAAAAACACCAGTGTGAAGGGATGTGTTACTGATGTGAGTGCAGGTTCAACTACAGGAGAAATGGCTTGAAGGAGATGAGATGGAATAGGATCAAGCGGACAAGTAGTAGGATGATTGGAAAGGATTAGTTTGGAGACTTCTGCCTCAGAGAGTGGAGAGAAGGATGAAAACAAGTGTATGTTTGCTGGTAAGATGTGTTTGACAGTTTGTGGTGTGGCAAATATCTATAGGCCTATACAGCAAAAATGGAGGAAAATGTTTTAAAGAGCATGCGAGAGTTAGGCGAATTGTTAATTTTGTTGTGATAGTATGTCCTTTTAGCAGTGGAGACCAGGGTGCGAATTACACAGTGACCATCGGGGGGGTCAGAAGATTGTTTCTTATGTTTTAAATAGGGCTGTCAAGTGATTTTAAAAAAATCTAATTAATTACATAATGTGCCAATTCATTAATCAAAATAATCTCAAATTAATAAGATTAATTAATTAACATGCACATTATGTGCCGATTAATTAAAGAAATAGTGGTTTGTGAATGTTGATGCTTAGCCGAAATAATTTTATCGGGAGCATTCATGTGAGCGCTGCAGCAGTCTTAGGCCCACCCCTAATGCTCTCATTGGTTGAGACGTGTGATGACGCTTGTCCCAAGCCAGTACTGATCAACATCCCACCCTTCCTGTGACCCATGGTTTGTCTGTATGTGAATTCAGAGCCAGTAAGCAACAGGCTTTCAAAATAATAATAATAATAACTGCATTAATGCACGATAAAATAATTGTCAGCGTTAATTAATTATTGCGTTAACGCGATAATAACATGTTAACTTGGCCAGCCCTAAAACAAAAATAATAAACATAACAAACAAAACAGTAAAATAGCAGCCCGGGCCAGCGCAGTCACATCCTCCCTGTATTAATCAGTGCTTCAGTTCTCACAGCCCTCAAAATGAGCCTCGGGTAGAAAAACACATAACCCCTGTAACCACCATACTGGCAAAAAACAAAAAAAAACAAAAGAAAAACGGCCCAGCACTCACTGGGACATAACAGTGCATAACCTTCATAACCTGCTTTGTATCAACAGTGAGGGTATTTTCTTTTCCCACAATGTTGAAAGCAAGAGATCAAATATCTTGAAAGTCAGGTTTAACTTAACTGTGGCACACTATAACTGAAACAAATATGTGACAGTCTCATGTAAAACTCATTGTAAAAGTTTGCTGAAAAAATGCATTCAGGTGAAGCCCAATCACTTCTAAACAAACAGAAATACTCCATTCCCTGATAGCAAGCATCCATTGAAACAATGTTAAATCAGTGGCATTGAATCAACATCATTTTTGCACCCACAATTAACATCTAGAAAATTTGGAAATTTCATCAAAAAAATCAATAATAATGGCATTATATCAATGTAACAATGTGATGTTGGTTCAACATAATGGCTGCATTCTCATAAAATGTAACAACAATTGCAACTGACTTAAAGCCACACAGGCTTAAATAAACTGCAAATAAAATATATATATTTTTAAAGATCTTAGCAGAGGACGATTAAACAACTCAACAAACAGCATTACCAGCTTCACACATTACTAACCAGACTGACTTTCTGTCAGACGTCTAGAGAAGTTCTTATTGAAAATTAACAGAGGTTTAGCTGTTGTAAGGGAAACACGTCAATTTAGCTCAAAGGGAATCATTTAAGATTTTAAAGGGAATTTGGACAGAATCACTGTTTTACGGCTGATTACGGAGTCGGCCAGCGATTCATTGAACGAGCCGTATAACATCAACTCTGCAATGGATATTAATATCCAAAGTATAGTGAAAACACTATTAGCACAGTAACAAGATCGGCAGTTTAAGACATTAACTTGTAAGCACAAAACACAAGATACTTCTCTTTTCAATATAAATACGGCTTTATTAGATAAATTTAAGACATATAAACTATTCTAACACACAAACGTTCACATATAGAAGAAGCTATATGATCTACAATTATATATGCTCAGGAGGGGGATGAGACCGGACCTGATTTAGATTTCTCTTCTGAACCATTTACCAGCCACCGAGAACCACTCAAGGAGCTGATTAATACTTTCAGTGAGTTATACATCGACTCTGAGGAAGAGAATGAAGAGGGCATTGACGAGAATCTGGATGATTATTCTTTACCACCACCTCCACCTCCTGAAACAGAACAAGAGCCATGTCAGGGCACATGCAACTCTCTGACAATTTTAATAGATCATCTGTCACAAAGAGTAACAACACTTGAAAAAATAATAGTGTTCTGTGAATGTTGATGCTTTAATAAGAAATATTTATCGGGAGCGTGTATGCTGGGATTTCATCAATTTCATGGAGAAAAAAGTAACGTAACTAGTAATGTAACTAATTACTAACTACTTTTGAAATAAAGTAATCAGAACAGTAACGTGATTACTTCTGAAAGGAGTAATCAGTAATTTGATTACATTTTCAGAGTAACTTGCCCAACAATGGGTCACGATAATGAAACTAAGCGAACATAATGGTAACGTTATGAGGGGGCTTTGGAGGAGGAAGAGGAATGGGCGAAGGGTTGGTGACAGGCTGGAGAACTCAGGAGAATGGCCAGATGATGGGAGGAGCAGTGACTAGTGGCGGATGACAAATGAAAACCTGGTGGTGAAGATGGAGGATGCAACAAGCCAGAAGAGTGGGATCCCGTAGCGATGGAGGGTTAATGAATGACCAATGTGAAGCCGGATGGACGAGGGAGCCCGGTGAAGCAAGTGGGATGACGGGCCATAGAAGATCCAAGGTGGAGCCGATGGGTCAAAGGGCCAAGGTGGAGACCAGAACCCGGAGGCTGCAGGCGGAGCTGGAGAACGGAAAAGCAGAGATGAGACAAGGCTCCAGGATGGGGCTGACTGAGGGTGAGCTGAGGGGATTGCAGGAACCTGCAGAGACAGGGCTGAAGAACTGGCTGACATACAGAGAGGCGGCAGAGGGAGCCTCCTGGGAAGGAAAACAGGATGCTCAGGAGATTCAGGGCTGTACGGAACCAGTGGGATGACAGAAGATTGAGTACAAGAAATTATCCACTTCAAAAATATCCAAAATATTTCCAGAGGCCAGCTGCAGCTCACCCTTAGCAGCGGGAGTGTGGGCAGGCTTCTTTCCATTCCCTCGTACTCTACTAATACTCCCTCAGGCACGTGCGGTGTTGCCGTCTCACGCTCCTGGTAAGACACGTCAATAGGCTCAGGTTCCGGGGCGATGGTCACTTCTTCTTGCTCTAGCTCTTCAGTTGTGGCGGGCTCTGGCAGACGGTCCGTGCAGCGTGTTGATGGTTGGCCTGGCTCTGGGACTGGTTGTGCTCTGGATTGGGGAAAGACACTCTCCAGACACCTAATGACGGCCTCTTTCCAATCAAGTCCTGTGGTGTCTGGGAGGTCTACGGGATGATGGTAATTCACCCTGATCCAGAACTGCGATTTCAGGGTCTCCTTGTCAAATGGTATGCTGACGGGGAGGCAACAGAAGCTTTCAGTGTACTCCAATAAGTTGTGGCTCAATTGAGTCACAGCAGCAAACTTCATAGCATATTCCATTTTGGGTCTGGGATTCTGTAATGCCGAAGTCCCATATAATGACAGTAAAACCAAGTTTATTTAGTAAATCCAAAGATATCCACAATATGAAACAGTATGTGTTGCACCAACATGCACAAACACAAACAATCCCAGACAACTCAATGGTGAATGAAGAGGAACTTAAATACATAAGAGATAATGAACTAAAATTAAAAATTGCTTTGATGTGTAATGAGTGTCCATGGAAACTGATTAGTGGCAGGGAACTAGAACAAAGGAAACAGGAACGTGATAAGAATCTAAAAGTCCATAATAATGAAACTAAGAGAACATAATGTTGACAGATCTCTTGCTTCCAACATTGTGCCGACAATGAGGGTATTTTCTTTTTCCAGAAAGCAGGTTATGCAGGTTAACATACATATTACATTACACATTATACATTACGGTTACATATAACACACTTACACCATGTCCTAACTACATGTGACGCGACAAGATTCCAGCGACAAGCAATTTGGCTGTCCACACCAGATGCGATACGACAAAATCATATATCACAGCCAATCAGAAGTGTGTGTGGGCGGGCTCTCTCTGGAAGCGCACTGCACTCACAATGAAATGTATAAGTTTATCATCTAATTAATAAATATTAAACCTTTTTAACACTATTAAAAGTACAGTACATACATTTTTACCCCCTCAGTAAAAATCGTGTTCCGGGCCCCTCTCCCTCGTCGGGCCCTTAGAATCGTCCTAACCTTCCCCCCCGTTACGGTGCCCCTGCCTGAGATTATCTGAGATTATCTACTGTCATATAGTTTGTATGTTGTTGTTCCAACAACATATGATTATGTTTATCATCTAATTAATAAATATTAAACCTTTTTAACACTATTAAAAGTACAGTACATAAATTTTTACCCCCTCAGTAAAAATCGTGTTCCGGGCCCCTCTCCCTCGCCGGGCCCTTAGAATCGTCCTAACCTTCCCCCCCATTACGGCGCCCCGGCCTGAGATTATCTACTGTCATATAGTTTGTATATTGTTGTTCCAGCCGCAAAGTCGTGGAAATATAAATCGTTTCTAAAATAGAACTTTCGCGTGTTATCTTTGCGGCTGGTTAGGACAAAACCTCTGATTAACATGGAAAAGACATCACGTGTTGCATCGCGTGAAGTTAGGACACAGTGTTATACGTTGCAATCCAATAGTACCTCCAGTTAGTGTACTTGTACTGTAATATTTGATTGTCTTTTTCTATTCTAAGATCGCCTGATGCACAAAAGAGTGCTTTAGCCTCATTCTGTTGAATCTTGTAACCTTTTAACTCCAGTTTGATGGTAAAAATAAAAATCATTTTGCAATAAATGATGAGGAGCAGAGACAATATTAATTGTCACCCCTAAGTTGTTGTCGTAAGATAATTCATGTAACTTCTCTAGAGGCTGACCTACAATTTGAAATACTGTAATGCACTCATAATCATAGACATAAAGAATAACACAAGAATATGCTTTCCATGGGAAGAGTGTGTGTAAAGCTGGGCAAGGTTTAGCTTTCCACTGGCCACGGATTGGAATTTAATTCACAGGAACCAGGGCCTCCGGGAAGTCCATTTGTGTTCAACTGTTCAAGTAGTCCTGTTTGTTTAGAATTGATTGAGACTCATCTGAATGCATTCTTTCAGTTTCTTCATTCTTTTACAATGAGTTTAACATGTGAGTTTCACATTTGCTTAAGTTATAGTGTGCCAAAGTTAAGTTAAACCTGACTTTCAAGAAATTTGATCTCTTGCTTCTGTAACTGAGTGAAAACTTGATTGGTCACACTTGATTCCGACTACGCCACTGGGGTCTTATGAACATTGCAAACGTTTAATGCAGCAACACAAGTTCACTAGCCACTGAATGGAAGAACAGAGATGTGACCTTCAAGTACAAGCACATTTATTAAAAATCAAGACTGATACATGTGGATAAAAAAACAATTCAACTTTAATTCTCAATGTTTAAAATCTCAATTTCTGGGGGTCTGGACTTTAGGCTTAAATATTAAAATAAAATATTATTACATTCACATTCATAACCTGTCCTTTTGTAAGACCCAGATTGATCTCCCCATAAAACTAAACTTTAGGAACTCTCACAAAACAGATGCCATGAAACAAAACAATAAACTAATCTCAAGAAGAGATCTCCAAAAAGAGCAAATGACACCACCTTGCCCAAACGTCTCTCCTTACTCATTTATGACTCCCCTCTCCCCCACCAGGCTTCACTGAAAGTTCACTAAGAATATCTATATACCACAATCTGGGCCCGTATTCACAAAACATTTTATCTTACCACTAAGAGTTCTCCTAAATAGAGGTAAAAGTTTTTAGTTAAGAGTTTTCTCTTAAAGCCTATTCACAAAGCTGCTGAGACAAAATTTTACTAAGGAATAGAGAGACATCTTAAGCTAAGAGTAAGGGGGCGGGGTTGACCTCGTTGCTATGGATGATGTCAGCATGCTTATTAACTATGCACACAGTGATTGGCTGATAGGGGTAGCTGGCAGAGATTTATTCATAGAAATATTGTAGAGCATGATATTATGTTGCCATATTCAGATAAAGGTTTAAAAATAAAAATGTTGCCTCATTCAAATAAAGATTTTAAAATGCTAAGTGTCACTAATTAAACAAGTATATGTCAGCCTCTTACATGTGTGCTTCTCGTAAACAATTAGCAATATGCATATAAACAGCCTTTTAATTAACAGAGTAGAATAATCATGGCTGATAGTAAGAAATGCAAACGTAAAAGAAAATCAAACTGGACGCAAGAACAGCTGTTAATACTTATGGATCCAAGATGGCGGTGCATCCGGACGCAGCGGCCCAACGCTCCTCAAGTTTTGGTAGAAATTTTGCGTTTTTAGTAGTTTTGGTGTTTTCTTTACTAGCGCTAGCAGCTGCTCATGTACAATACAGCAGAGCAAAGCTGATAAATGTTGCGGACAATATTCGCTATACTTGAAACAACAACAAGAAACACTGGAAATCTATCGCTCCGGAGATCCGGTGCTCCCCCACTACTGGCGACTTCACTATCCCCACACTGAGATTGCGCAGATGGCGAAGGCACAGAAAGCAAAAGTGGGGTAAGCGAGGAGGCCTACAAGCTAAGCTAAAAGCTAACCCGTACAAACCAGCCGTCCTTAGCATTGTTCTCGCCAACTCTGTTGCTAAACAACAAAATGGATGAGATGCGACTGCGGATCACTTCACACGGTTCAAATGACTGTGTGATGATTAAAACAGACTTGGCTGGATATGTGCACCCCAGATGCCGCGATCGCGCTAGTGGGCCACGCCGTCTTCAGAGCGGACAGAACTATTCACTCTGGTATGAGCAGAGGAGGGGGACTTTGTATTTACATGAATAACAGCTGGTGTGAAAATGTTATAAAAAAGGACACTCACTGCTCTCTGGACATAGAATACTTGATGCTACAGTGTAGACCTTTCTAATTGCACTGGGAGTTTACATCGGTTGTTATAACAGCTCTTTATGTACCGCTGCAAGCCAACGCTAGATTAGCCATGGAGAAGCTACATCACTCCATCAGCCAGTACATGTCGGCACATCCGGACAGCGTTGTTATAACAGCAGGGGACTTTAATCATGCCAACTTAAAGTCCGTTCTACCCAAATTTCACAGATATGTGAACTTCCAGACAAGAGGAAAAAACACTTTAGATCAAGTATACTGCAACATTCCATATGCTTATAAAGCCAGCCCTCTGCCACATCTGGGGAGTTCAGATCATCTGTCTCTGTCCCTTATTCCAGCATACAAACCACTCAGCTGTAGACAAAGACCATCCACAAAGATAGTCAGAGTATGGACCAAAGAAGCCACCTCAGCCCTGCAGGACTGCTTTGAGGACACAGACTGGGGAGTCTTCGCTGAGGGGACAGACCTGGAGGGACACACATCAGCTGTGCTTTCATATATAAACTTTTGTGCTGAGAGTGTGTCTGTAACAAAAACTGTTAAAGTGTTCTCCAATCAGAAACCATGGTTCAACAGTAAGGTGAGGTCTCTGCTGAAAACACGGGATTCAGCGGTTAAATCTGGGGACCTACAAGCCTACAAGGAGGCACGTTCAGGCCTAAAAAGAGGCATCAAAGAGGCCAAACACAGGTATAAGCAACGCATTGAGGAACACTTTTCCAACAACAACTCCAGGGGAATGTGGCAAGGAATAAAGACCCTTACTGGCTACAAGAAGTCACAGTGTGCACACTCACATTGGCGCCCTTTGTTTAGTCACGAGGCGTTAAACGTCGGCGATAATCGCGCGTGATATTCGTCCCGGTGTGAACAAGCCTTAAAGCTATTGAAGTTATTGATTTCTTCTTTTTTCTTTTGTTCTTTGATGAACAGACATCACAGCAGCTGGTTATTAAGTTGTTTTAGCTGCTATTTCTTTAAGAGCTGCCGCTGCTGAACATGATGCAGCATAGTACTCTCTTCACCTTTTATGACCCACTTCAGGTCTTAAAGTCTCTACTGATGAACTGATGAGTTGAATCGAGGGTGTTAGATGAGGGAGACAGTGCTGGGATGCTCCAGGACAGTTTTGAAAATCATTTCAGAGACGTGTTCTTAAATGTGACATATATAATATATTACATGCATGCACAGTTTTAAGGCAGCTTTAATCATCTTTTTGGTATCTTCATGGCTTAACTAACCACGACATTGCATGCACGTAGTTTCATTCGCTCATTAATATGAAATGATAAAGGCGCCTTTGTGCGTGCGAATTGAAGAGCATGCGCTACGAGCACAGTACTGTTTCCACACTCGTTTGACTCGTGGCTGCCGCTGAAGTGAAACTGGAGCGCGCTTCTGAAATGTCTCCGGTTTGAGGTACTTGTAAAGATGTCTCTTTTTTTCTTGTCAAGAAGTGCATTTATTCAGAGGCAGCAGTTGTGAGTGGGGGGGGCCACCCTAGCCCCACCCCTGCGTTAATTTGTTAAACTGAAAAACACGTTAATTTTGACAGCACTAATTTTTATCCATTTTATAGTATATGAATGATTGACACCCTTCTCTGTGGACTGCAGTGGACAGCACATTCCAGGGCCCAGTTTATGGCGGGGCCCCTCTCTGACCACAATAGTGGACAAAGGTTTGCTACATTTTGATTGGATCTTGGTGGACTAACATAAGCAAACTCTCCAACGCCATCAGATAAAGATGCCAGGACAACAGCCAGACACCTCTTAGAGGGCAAGAAAAAGACCTCTGGTACAAAGCCCGGGAAGGACATGACTTCTCATTGGTCAAAATGTAGTTTCTGCCTTTCACCCACCAACAGACTGTTTTGGCCTGTGACCGCCATAAAAATTCCTTAGGACCTCTGGATGCAGCAGCAGTGGGTGAAACAAAGAGAGATCACAGAGTTCCATCCAAATCCATTCATAACTATGTTCTCAAACCTTAAACTGATGCAAACTACAACACACACATCTTATACTTATTCAGAGAAATAAGTATTCTCAGTGACAGCAACGTGTAGTGCAACATCTTACACGAACTCAGCTGTTAATGGACAAATGAATGCATGCATGACAGTTCAATCTTTTCCCATCATGTTTGGACTTAATGTGTTCGTAATATTGCCAAAGGTATTATGGTTTTGGTTTGGTAAGTGACAAATGCACCGGTAAAACTCTAGTGACACTTTTCTAAATGTGTGTTTTGACTATGCAAATAAGTTCCACAGGAGGAAAGAAGTGTGGGCCACATCGTGTCCCCCCACTCTGATGCAAACAGCCAATCACAGCCTGGAAATGGAGAAGCACCAAATTGCAATCTCCTCCTTATCGGAAAGAGATAAAGGTACCTTCCCAAAAGACACTCCTTGT
>NW_015637140.1:110235-127436 GCF_001515625.1 Sinocyclocheilus rhinocerous
CTCTGACCACAATAGTGGACAAAGGTTTGCTACATTTTGATTGGATCTTGGTGGACTAACATAAGCAAACTCTCCAACGCCATCAGATAAAGATGCCAGGACAACAGCCAGACACCTCTTAGAGGGCAAGAAAAAGACCTCTGGTACAAAGCCCGGGAAGGACATGACTTCTCATTGGTCAAAATGTAGTTTCTGCCTTTCACCCACCAACAGACTGTTTTGGCCTGTGACCGCCATAAAAATTCCTTAGGACCTCTGGATGCAGCAGCAGTGGGTGAAACAAAGAGAGATCACAGAGTTCCATCCAAATCCATTCATAACTATGTTCTCAAACCTTAAACTGATGCAAACTACAACACACACATCTTATACTTATTCAGAGAAATAAGTATTCTCAGTGACAGCAACGTGTAGTGCAACATCTTACACGAACTCAGCTGTTAATGGACAAATGAATGCATGCGTGACGGTTCAATCTTCTTCCATCATGTTTGGACTTAATGTGTTCGTAACATTGCCAAATGTATTCTGGTTGTGGTTTGGTAAGTGAAAAATGCACCAGTAAAACTTTAGTGACACTTTTGTAAATGTGTGTTTGGACTATGCAATTAAGTTACACAATAGTAAAGAAGGCTGGGCCACACTGTGTCCCCCCACTCTGATGGAAACAGCCAGTCACAGCACTGAAATGGAGAAGCACCAGATTGCAATCTCCTCCTCATCGGAAAGAGATAAAGGTACCTTCCCAAAAGAGTCCTGTCCGGGAAAGGACACTAACAGATCAACAAATTCTGAGTCTTTCGTCCAGAGAGACTGTAACCGATATCTGTTCTTAGTCTGAGACACTAGCAGATACACTCGTTCTGAGTCTCCCATCCCGAGAGACAGAAACATCAATGTTCTGAGCCTCTGGCCTATGCGGGAAGAGGCAATAACAGATACAACGTCCAGAGTCTCCAGCTTGTGAGGCAGAAACAGATATGACCCCGTTCTGAGTCTTCAGCCTGTGAGGAGAGAGATATTCTACGTTTAGAGTCTTTGTCCAGCAAGACAACAGCAGATGCAACACGTCCTGAGTCTCCATCCTAGAGAGACGAAGCGGATCGACCAAGTTCTGAGTCTCTAGCCCAGAGAGGCAGAAGACACACAGACATTTGCAACAAGGTTAAGCTCCGGTGAGCAAACCTTCACGTCAAGGTACTTTTGCTTGCGTGTTTCAGGCAAGGATCTTCTGCACCTACTCCAGGGCCACATCTGCGTGTTCTAGATTTTAGGACCCTTTGGTGCTCCAGGAGATCAGCATCCTACAATGCTTTGTGTTCAAGACTGTTGAATCGGATTCCTGCTCTTTTCCCCACTGCATTGTTACCAGCACAACCAGTGAAAGAAGTCACCACCACCGGACTGCTCAACCACAGAGAACGTAAATATCACTTATCCAAACCTCTTCCAGAGACCTTGGCATTGTTTGTTATATTATAAGTATATGACTTTCTAATATACATTAGATATTATATAGCTGATTGCAGTTGATAGCAAATAATCTTTCACATATTTGTTTGATGCATAATACGGTTCTTCACTGTACTTGTTTCAGAGTAGCAACAGTTTATCTTTCCAGATAACGTAGCTCTCACATTGCAACACCCAACATAATCACTTATATTTTATGCATCTTACGCACTTTATTCCTTTTTCATTCATGGTATTCATTTAGTAGTTGTTGATTACTCTTGTCTATCTTTTGTTAATAAAAGCTATTTTATTACACTTGTGTCTTCCTTGTGTTGATGATACAATCTTTCTTATGTGATGTACTCATAACCACACCTTAAGATATGATATGATCCAAATATCATAACGTCATTGGTGACGTGAGTATCCATCACTACACTATTTCGCCTCCCTAGGTTGGCGAAAGCAAATTCACTACAGGACAGACTGTTAGGTTAGGGAAGACAAGTGTCATAGATTTGATAGTGATAAAATTAAATTGAAGGGGATAATTGTTAAAAACATTCTATTGTTATTCTCTCATAACATTTACAATTGAAAAATTAAATTTTCATTTTTAAACATAATAACAGTTACAATTGCTAGACATGTTTTGTCCCATGTCTCAAGAATCAGTGGTAGGCATGTAATAAACCAATAAGATATTACTGCATATGCTAATTATGGGGGCAGTCATGGCATAATGCCACAGCCATATCACCCTGCTGCCCAAGACTGGTTGCCCACTGAAGCTAAACAGGGTTGAGCCTGGTCAGTACCTGGATGGGAAACCTCCTGGGAAAACTAGGTTGCTGCTGGAAGAGGTGTTATTGAGGCCAGCAGGGGGTGCTCACCCTGTGGTCTGTGTGGATCCTAGCGCCCCAGTGTAGTGATGGGGACGCTATACTGTGAACAAGCACCGTCTTTCGGATGAGACGTTAAACCGAGGTCCTGACTCTCTGTGGTCATTAAAAATCCCATGGCACATCTCGTAAAGAGTAGGGGTGTAACCCCAGTGTCCTGGCCAAATTGCCGCCACTGGCCCTTGTCAATCATGGCCTCCTGATAATCCCCACTCACTGAATTGGCTCCGTCTTTCTCTCCTCTCCACCTGTAGCTAGTGTGTGGTGAGCGCACTGGCGTTGTTGTACTGTGGCTGCCGTCGCATCATCCAGGTGGATGCTGCACACTGGTGGTGGTTGAGGAGAGACCCCCTACATGATTGTATCATCTGATCCTTAATGCTATCATCTGATCCTTAACTTTATTTTTCTTTAGGACGTCACTTCCTGTTTGTTGCTGCCGTGTGTTTTGAGTTTGAGCTCCGTCAAGTTAATTCTTTATCGTCTATTTTTTATCTTAAAATACATTTTATACACCATCATTATAACGGGTGAATATATCCTCTATCGAATTCTACAACAAAAACAATCAGAGCGCCTTGTTATCACTAGTTTTATTTTGATTTCCCGAGTCCGCTATTAGCATATAGCCCGTTAGCATCGCCAGCGTGGTTGCCGCTAATCTCGCTTACATTGCTAATACTCTATTCACATGCATTACCATTGTTTTACTCACGGTTACTTGCTTTAATGGCGGATGTGTGTCTATCTTTGAGTGCAGGTTAGGACACGTTCCAGCTCTTTCCAGAACAGGACGAGATCTTCCCAGATGTCCTTCACTCCGGTGCTGGGACACCACGGACCCTGGGTGCACCTGCAGCGGAGGACGCGAGCTAGGCCCCGGGCGATGACCTCTCCCCCTCCGCCACCTCCGGTCTTCGAGATCTCCACCCGGAACCGCTTCACTCCCCTCCGCAAGACGGAACGCGACGCTGTGATCATCGGAGATAACACTTGCTGTTTCAAAACACTTGACGTGACAAATTCTTCCCATATTTTCATTTTGTTGTACTATATAATAGCAGGTGCACAGATAGATTGCCATCTTGGCTTGAAAAAGACTGCCAGAAAACTGAAAGGTATTAAATTCACACATTTAATCTAATACTTTCTGTGGAAGATGGAATTTGGATACATTAAAATGCATCAGCCAGATCATCACATATATAGGAAAGCTATAATGTAGCCATGAAGTAATAACAATATTAAAATGCTTATATATTCTGTTTTATTTTGTAACTACGGTTGGCTACAGTTTTAATATTTCCTAATCTATAATGCCTGCAGTAACAATTAATGCAAACTGGAGACCATGTGTAATGTTTTGTAACTGTGCATACATCCTGTTCTGTGTATTTAAAGTGTTCCCAGTCCCAAGTTCTCTGTCCGCTGTTAAACGTCATCCTGAGTTCGTCTGCCTTGGTTCATGGAATTAAAAGTCTTGTTAAAGTATTCTCCAGCGTCTCGTCGTTCCTCTCTAGTGGATTGTGACAGAACAGCGGACCGATACAGAAAGTGAGCGGCGCCTTTTTCCCCGTTTGTTTTTTGGTTTTCTGAAAAGAGTTTTGTTTTTGTTTTTTTCCCGTGCGTTTCTCACCGCCATAATGGAGGAACGAGCACTGTTCATCACAGTGGCTCAAGCGAGCCCAGACCCTATCGTCTTCGCAAGGGCGTTTGTGCCGCTTGCCCTCACCAGCTCCCTCGAGGGGGAAACCCTCGCGACGCTGTTCCGGATCGGGATGACGTTCCATCATCCCACGGAGCTCCCAGACACGACCGACCTCGACTGGAAGGAGACAGTCATCCGGTGTCTGGAGAGTCTCCGATCCCGTCAATTCAGTCGGCTGTTAATATGGCAAGCCCATTAAACATTAATGTGGCAAGCCCGCCGGACGTTAATGTGGCAAGCCCATCGGATGTCCATGTGGAGCTCGCTCCAGTGTCGGCTCCAGCCCCAAAACTCACTCCCGTCCAGCTCCTCGAAAGCTCTTTGCTGTGCCTGCTCCTCCAGAGCACCCTCTAGTGCCAGCACCACGTAAGTGCTACCCAGATCCCCAGTTAAACCCACGGAGGGCTCCTGATCCCGAGTATAGCCCACGGAGGGCTCCTGATCCCGAGTATAGCCCAGGGAGGGCGGGCTCCTGTTCCCCAGTTAAGCCCAGGGAGGGCTCCTGTTCCCGAGTATAGCCCAGGGAGGGCTCCTGATTCCCCGATAAGCCCAGGGAGGGCTCCTGATCCCCCGTTAAGCCCATGGAGGACTCCTGATCCCCCGTTAAGCCCAGGGAGGGCTTCAGGCCCCGTGTACAGCCCTGTAAATTTCCCCAAGTATTTTTGGGGGTAGTAAGGCTCCAGCTGTAGAGGCCGAGGCATGGGCTGGGGCCGCGGCCTCGGAGGCTGCTCCACCATGGCCTCCCGAGTCCCCTGCTCCGCCATGGCCTCCCGTGTCTGTCCTGAGAGACCTCCAGAGCGCCCACCCCCCTTCCCCGTTGGATGTTATATGGCGTGAGGACACGCCTTCCGGAGGGGGGCGTTATGTCAGACTCTGTTCCATGTTTTGTCTGTGTATTGTTGATTTCTTCACAGGTGTTTCCCATGTTTAATTTCCATTGATCCCAGGAGTGTCTTGTCATCCTGTTCTGTGTATTTAAAGTGTTCCCAGTCCCAAGTTCTCTGTCCGCTGTTAAACATCATCCTGAGTTTGTCTCCCTTGGTTCATGGAATTAAAAGTCTTGTTAAAATATTCTCCAGCGTCTCCTCGTTCCTCTCTAGTGGATTGTGACACAGACCAAGGCTGCATCTCCTTGCTAGTTTTACTTGATCTATAGTGTCGAACGCAGCACTAAGATCATGACATACCTGTATAATTTTGTAATCGATTTATGAGTATTTAAGATGGTTTAGATCCTACCTGTCCAATCGCTACCACTTAGGAGTCATCTCAATTATCACCAGTAAAGTATGGAGTGCCACAAGGATCTGTCCTGGGTCCTCTGCTATTTTCAATATACATGTTGCCCCTTGGTAATATTATTAGAAAATACGGGATTAGTAATGGTTAGAGAGTCAGACTTGTAATCCAAAGGTCATGGGTTCGAGTCTAAGGTCTGGCAGGAATTGTCGGTGGGGGGAGTGAACTTCTTCCCGGGCGCTGCAGCACAAATGGCTGCCCACTGCTCCAGGTGTGTGTTCACGGTGTGTGTGTTTTCACTACTGTGTGTGTGCACTTGGATGGGTGAAATACAGAGCACAAATTCAGAGTATGGGTCACCATACCATACTTGGCCACATGTCACTTTCACTTAATTAAATGTGGGTGCTTATGTAAAAAAAAAATACATAAAACTTTATTTCTTATTACACTTGCATATACATATGAATGCTAATAAGTTTGCATCACAACAAGACAGGTTACAAAGGGTATAATGGAATACACTTAGGCAAGGCAGGTCATAAATTCTTTAAATACAAAACCCAATACACACAATACTCCCCGATACACAGTGCTTAATTTGAGCCGGATCCTGTTCCGGAAAATGTCAGATTTTGGATTTTTGCATTCTGGTAGGCTATTTGTTTTTAAAGGTCCGGCATTAACAAGTGCATTAGATCATGACAGTGCGTGCGTGCATACGAGACAGAGTGATTGCGGGTTTATGTTGATGTATATTTGTAGCATGATTTGTAGATTATGTATTGGTCCTCAACATATTATTGACCAATCAGCTTTCTTAAGTTCAAAATCGCTCTCCTTGATTAGTGCTACTGCTTAACCCACTCTCTCCACTCTTTTGTGAGCAGCTGAACGTTTGGGCAGGGTGTAATAATACCAGAAATAATACAAAATAAAGTTAAATATTATAATGTATAAACACTATAATCATAGCCTAGTTCCCCTCACTCCAAAACAAATCATTTAAATGTAACGGTATGCAGAACAGATCAAGAATGAAAAAAATATATAAAGCTAAAGAAACCAAACAAAGTGAAACTGAAAGTACCGTTGGTCTCTGTAGACCAGGGGTGTCCAAACTCAGTCCTGGAGGGCCGGTGTCCTGCAGAGTTTAGCTCCAACTTGCCTCAACACACCTGCCTTTAAGTTTCTAGTTCTTGATTAGCTGCTTCAGGTGTGACTAATTGGGGTTGGAGCTAAACTCTTCATAACCCTCCAGGACTGAGTTTGGACACCCATGCTGTAGACCAACAGCAGCTGTAAACCGGTTATACTACAGACTCTTTATATTGATACGTTTGGCTGACTGTATTTTATTTTGATAATGAACAGACTGCGATGGCAAGTTTGAATGGCTAGAATAGGTGGTGTGTGTACGCGTGCGAGGCGCTAGTGCGATCAAACAGCTGACACATTAAATACTCCATTTTTGGTCATACAGATAAGAGTAAAAGACAACCCCCAAAGTGTTAAAAATAATTAATAATAATAAAAAAAAAACTAACACTAGATTCTCTATTCTTTTTATATTCTATTTCTTTTCTTTTTATTTATTTTACAATTAACAAAAGCAAAAAAGGCCTCTAACACTAGCTTGCTCTATTCTTTTTCTATTCTATCTGTTTTCTTTTTATTGATTAGGCCTATATAATTACAAAAAACCTTGCTACGTGTACTACGTTAAGCTGAGACTTGTTATAGCACTTGTATATCATTGCTCTTTTGTTGATTTTGATTGCTTCCATTGTCCTCATTTGTAAGTCGCTTTGGAAGCGTCTGCTAAATGACTAAATGTAAATGTTTACTTTTATTTTTGCACACTAATAAAAAGAACATTTGTGTTTTTGTAATTAGCAAACAAACAGGATGCGTGTTCTGTCATCTCGGTTCTCGGTTTCCTTTCCGTGAACTTGTTTGCCTCACATCTGTATTATATCTGTTTTATAACGTCACCGTTTAGTGACGTCATTGAATGTTCCGGGAAAACTGACGTTGTATTGTCAGTGTCGGTCACGGTGCCTTTTAACTGCTGATTTTGATCCGGCAATATTTCATTTACAAATTAAGCACTGCCGATACACAAGCAGGTAATCACACCATAAATTAGTTAATCACCTTCAAGTGATACACTACAATCAGCACACTTCTGTGGTAAACTTTTAAGGGAATTGTTGCACATTGCTCAATGCCATTACAATAAACCAAACAAACAAAATGAAAACACAATTCCAAAGAAATACAATACAATACAAACGAAAACAAAATACAATTGAATTGAATGTTGGCCGTGTATACACACACACACACACACACATATATAGTATGCATGAAAATACGTATTTTTCAATTAAAGACAGCTTAGAAATTTAATATGGGCTGCTTTTGGTGCTTGACACCTTTTTATTGGTAATTTTGTGTTTCAAGAATAAGGTCCAAGTTAAGAAATATGCTATTAGTTACTTAAATATAAAATGTTTTTCTTTATTTAACAACATTACAATAGTGAAAGACGACATCCCTTACTGATCACGTCTCTTGCGCGGCAGGATGTTGGACTCATGAAAAATAATCACGTAGTTTGTATTCACCAAAACTGATTTACTGAACTGAAAACACAGACGGAATTGGCGTTAGCGTGAGCACCGCTTGCTGTGAGCCGGCAGAGGATTACGCAGCCTTCCTCGGAACAGTTATGTTCACGATTTCTGATTTACTTAACGTATACTGCGTGAGGGGGGCTGTGATTGGATGATGACAGGTATCGTGATCATTCTCAAGTGATCAGCACTGCTGCTGTTGTATCAGTCAGTGGTTAGATCAGCGTAGCAGTCAAAAAACGGGACAAGGGAAGTCACGTACGGGACAAATCAATTAGGCCCAAAATACGGGACATCCTGACTAATACGGGAGGGTTGGCAACCCTATATGCCACAGCAATATTATATATGTAAAATAAAAAACAAACAGATTTCAGCAATGAAACTGAACACAAAATAATGAACTAAAGTGATATTATTAATAATTAATCATATATTCTTGTATTTAGTTTACATGCACATTAGCATCTATTCTTTTGAAAGTATGAAGTCCCTTTTCTAATTCCAACATTAACACACAATGTTAAAAAACAATATCGTATATATTATAATAAATGACAAAGGCACAAAAAAAAGCTCTATAAGACCACTTACATTCTCAAGAAAAAAAATATTACATTGTGTCTAGCCCAGCTGCTCTTCTAATTTCGAAAGCAGTTGCTGCCAGTTCATTTACTCCTTCTCTTAGAAGGTACTGAATAGAAGCAAAGGACAACACTGCAGCAACAGCACTGCCCACACCTGGAAGGAGACTCAACAAATCTTTCAAGGTAGCAAGTGTTACAACCTCAACACAGGTATTTATTGTGATTATTGCCTTTTTTTTTATCATAGCAGCCATCTTTGATTTGTCCCGAAATTCCAGCAAGGGCTTGCTTACTTTTTCTGTAAGCCTTTTCAGTGATCTGTCATCCAAACCAAATGCATAGTAGCATCTGGTGAGGAAAAGCAACACAATAGTTGTATCACATGCTACTGATAGTCCAGGCAAAGGGACGGCTGCTATGCCAGCAGAGGCAAGAGATACAGCCCAGATCAGACCTTTAAACATTTTGATCTTCTTCTCAAGACATTCAGCAGAGCACACAGGCCAGGCTTGTAGAAGAGCAGATCTCTTATGTTCTGGGAGCTCTTCTGCTAGTGTGTTTTGAAGTATTTCAAAATCATATTTATCCAAGAAAAAAGAGGAAATCAAGAAAACTTTGGGGTTTCCCATTTTTTGTAGGTTTTTTTGACAATCCTCTCTTATTTTGGCAAGCACTTTCAGCTTATCAAATCGTTTGTTCTCCTTTTGCTCTGCACGGATGTCATTGTCAATCTTAGAACGAACAAAGTAAAAGCTTTTCTTGCATTTTCTTATTTCTTTAGCCAGCATGACGTCATTCTCCATGAACCTCTCCGAGTTCAAGATGATGAAGAAATCATAGGTGTTAAATTTGACATCTTTAAGGTATTTTTTTGCTTTGAAAGTTGGACTTCCTATTCCAGGCAGGTCCCAGATCTTCACATTTGGCATTCCAGGATGCTCATACATGGTGGGCTTCATTGTAGTTTCTGTGACTCCAGTAGGAGCAAATCCATCATCATCTTTACGTAGACCTCTAAGTGCATTTATAAAGGAAGATTTCCCAGCTCCTGTCTTTCCAGTCACAGCGATGATAAGTGAGACATTTACGAGCTCGTAAATTTTGTCTTTAGCTTTTGCTGTAGCCCGTTCCCATGTAGACTCGCATGATGCAGTTATTGCCTCATCGACCGCAGAGTCTCGAGTAGCCATGTTTTAAACTGCAAAGTTTGTACAAATACCTTAAATATTAATTCATTCTTGAAAGTTAAAGAATGTAAGAATGTTAATTAGAATGTTGATAAGAATACGAATGTTAATAATCTGTTATAATAATCAAGAGGTACGGTAGTGTGATCCTCATTCAGTGCTTATGGTGTTTGTTTAATAAATGGCGTGAAGAGAGTGGCTTAGAAGCCTTGTTATGTTTTGAAGGTGTTGTTCTGCTGTTCCAAGAGTCAGGTTGGACCAGTAATTCTATATTTAGTTAAGTTAATCAAATAACATTTGAATGGCTATAAAATCTTCCAGTGAGACACTATACATGGGAGATAAAACTGAATGTAAATCTAAAGAAACAATTGAGCAAATTGGTATCTAAGATTGTCCACTGATCTCGTAAAGATTAACAGTACAAGGACAATAACTTTGGTCAAATGTGACAAAAGCTTGAATCAAAAATGCTTTTAGAAAAAAATTGGTTTGCTGTTTAGTGCTCAGCTAGTGTCCTGTGATTAATGATGACATTAAAAGCATTATTCACTTGTATCTACCGTACTGTTGAATTACTCAAAATGCCAGTATATTTGCAAACACGAAAAAGATAATCGTATAGCAAAAATCTGTATAGCAAAAAATGGTATCCAAATTTCAACAGCTATAACAATGGTTAAAACACCTCTCAATGGAGGGCACTTCTATTCCAGGAGGTTAATAGTGATTTGATAGAGAATGGCTGTAATTGAGTTAAGTTGCTGCTTAATTAGGATGAAAAATGATCAAAAAGACATAGCATATGATGGTTACAGAGTTTTTATACAGACCTTTTAAGTGGAAAGATTATAACATCGTATTTCCCTGTGTGTTTCTCTCCCCTGTTTGATAGAGTTTGACAGTACTTTGAATTGAGCTTAAAGTCAGTCTTAAAATGTATCTACCTGTTGAATTACTCAAAATGCCAGTATATTTGCAAACACGAAAAAGATAATCGTATAGCAAAAATCTGTATAGAAAAAAATGGTATCCAAATTTCAACAGCTATAACAATGGTTAAAACACCTCTTAATGGAGGGCACTTCTATTCCAGGAGGTTAATAGTGATTTGATAGAGAATGGCTGTAATTGAGTTAAGTTGCTGCTTAATTAGGATGAAAAATGATCAAAAAGACATAGCATATGATGGTTACAGAGTTTTTATACAGACCTTTTAAGTGGAAAGATTATAACATCGTATTTCCCTGTGTGTTTCTCTCCCCTGTTTGATAGAGTTTGACAGTACTTTGAATTGAGCTTAAAGTCAGTCTTAAAAGACAGAACATGAGTGCAAACTGGTTTTTAGGGGGGAAAAAGGGTGTGGAACTTCCACTCACAGTTAAGGCTTGGCCAAATTGCCCTGGGGCTTTAACTCTGTCTGTGCATGTATTTGTTGTATAGACCTACTTCCTTGTCTACTAACAACTTCTAACTTGGTGGAAAATTTACCCACAGATGTTTGAGGATGCCAAAAGTTTGGGTTTTTCCTCTAGCTCACAATGTGGTGATATGGTATATTACTTGAATTTGTCCAACAAACAAAATATGACATTACTTTACATGTCAGGTTTAGTATCACAGAGAGACAGGAAAACTTTATATATGATTACATATATAATGTTACAGGTGACATTGCTTGCCTGGGAATAATATTAGGGGAAAAAAGTTAAATAATCCCACTTTCAGAGACAAATGTATAGAGTATAGAATATATTTCATGTTTGCTTGTTTCTTATGCACAAGAGCATGATCTATTTACGTCCACAAACTATGCTTCTAACCACAGGTCAAGAACTGTAGCGCCAACCATACAAGTTTGTTGGATGTTCGTTGTAACTGTGGTTTCACAAAATGCAAAATCGCTGAGCTATGTTAGTAATGTTGAAAGTTATGACTTTAGGTGGCTAATAATGCTTCTAGGAAATGCACCTGTATGGAAAGTCATGTCAATTGGGTAGGGATAACAAACAGACATATGGAAAATTGAGTGTTTCAAATCTTTATAATGACTATAATTATTTTTATTGTACAAAAACTGTATTCTAACTATTTTTTTTATAAATTACCCTTCTCTTGAACACTGACAACCAGAACCTACTGTTGCTGTTGTTATACTGACATCTGGTGGCAGATCCAAGAATAACAACTCAATATAACCAAAAAACTGATGAAACATTGTTCTCTACAAATAGCACTAATAGCACTGAATGCACTAGTAAATAAATTACATATAAAAATAGATTACATAAAAAAAGAGGGAAGAAGAATAAAGTGAGAGGGTTGTGATCAATTCAGCATCTCTCTCAAGTAGGGTTGCCAGTCGTCCCGTATTTAAAGGTAAAATTATGCGTCCCGTATCAAATCAATATGGAACACGATTTGTCCCATATTTTACAAAGGCCAACACATATTTGAATAAACTAATATGTATTTTGCACTGTTTATAATACTAATAGCAGTTATAATATACAGTAATCAATTTCATAAGAAGTATTAGAGAAGCTCATTTGCGCGTGATTGTATTTTGGCGTCTTTGTTTCCATAGCGACGGAGTCTCTAGAACGCGCAGTTTGCAGAGAAGCATTTCAGTTGCTTACAGTGGACTGTGTGACTTAAAGGGATAGTTCACCCAAAAATGAAAATTCTGTCATCGTTTACACACCCACAAATTTCTTTCTTCCGTTGAACACAAAATAAGATACTTTGAAGAATGTGGGTAACTAAACAGCTGCTGGTCCTCAGTAACTTCCATAGTAAAGAGTCATTGGGGACCAGAAACTGTTTGGTTACCCACATGCTTCAAAGTATCTTCTTTTGTGTTCAACAGAAGAAAGAACTTTATACAGGTTTAGAATAACCTGGGTAAATTATGACAGAACTTTCATTTTTGAGTTAACCATACCTTTAAATTGACAGACACATCTGTGTTTCTAAAGGTATAGGCCTATTGTTTTATTAAAATTTGGATAGTCTGTTATTATAATATTCTATACATTATCAGAGCTTGGTAGACATAATGACTATATTTTTTAGACATTATTAGACAGATGAATTAATAGGGTGTAATTAATAACATTAATTATAATCTATTTATTAATTTATCATTTATATTAATCATAAATGCAGTATACTGAGAGACAAACTCAATCTCCGAACCTTGGGAAGTAGTAATAGAAGATTGAGGGATTGATTTTGATTTAGAAAACAACATACATTTTGTTTTATCAACATTTAAAGGGGTCCTATTATGCTTTTTCACTTTTTTAATTTTAGTCAGTGTGTAGTGTGTATGTTTGGGCATAAAAAAGATCTAGAAAGTTACAAATCTCAAAGTCCATTCCAAAGGGAGATATTTCGTTTTTTTTAAATCCCTTTTCAAGAACTACAACAAACGGCTCGTTTGGACTACAGTGTTTGTTTTCCGGGCTTTGTGATATCACAAAGCGGCTCATTTACAAGGACAATAACTTTGGTCAAATGTGACAAAAGCTTGAATCAAAAATGCTTTTAGAAAAAAATTGGTTTGCTGTTTAGTGCTCAGCTAGTGTCCTGTGATTAATGATGACATTAAAAGCATTATTCACTTGTATCTACCGTACTGTTGAATTACTCAAAATGCCAGTATATTTGCAAACACGAAAAAGATAATCGTATAGCAAAAATCTGTATAGAAAAAAATGGTATCCAAATTTCAACAGCTATAACAATGGTTAAAACACCTCTTAATGGAGGGCACTTCTATTCCAGGAGGTTAATAGTGATTTGATAGAGAATGGCTGTAATTGAGTTAAGTTGCTGCTTAATTAGGATGAAAAATGATCAAAAAGACATAGCATATGATGGTTACAGAGTTTTTATACAGACCTTTTAAGTGGAAAGATTATAACATCGTATTTCCCTGTGTGTTTCTCTCCCCTGTTTGATAGAGTTTGACAGTACTTTGAATTGAGCTTAAAGTCAGTCTTAAAAGACAGAACATGAGTGCAAACTGGTTTTTAGGGGGGAAAAAGGGTGTGGAACTTCCACTCACAGTTAAGGCTTGGCCAAATTGCCCTGGGGCTTTAACTCTGTCTGTGCATGTATTTGTTGTATAGACCTACTTCCTTGTCTACTAACAACTTCTAACTTGGTGGAAAATTTACCCACAGATGTTTGAGGATGCCAAAAGTTTGGGTTTTTCCTCTAGCTCACAATGTGGTGATATGGTATATTACTTGAATTTGTCCAACAAACAAAATATGACATTACTTTACATGTCAGGTTTAGTATCACAGAGAGACAGGAAAACTTTATATATGATTACATATATAATGTTACAGGTGACATTGCTTGCCTGGGAATAATATTAGGGGAAAAAAGTTAAATAATCCCACTTTCAGAGACAAATGTATAGAGTATAGAATATATTTCATGTTTGCTTGTTTCTTATGCACAAGAGCATGATCTATTTACGTCCACAAACTATGCTTCTAACCACAGGTCAAGAACTGTAGCGCCAACCATACAAGTTTGTTGGATGTTCGTTGTAACTGTGGTTTCACAAAATGCAAAATCGCTGAGCTATGTTAGTAATGTTGAAAGTTATGACTTTAGGTGGCTAATAATGCTTCTAGGAAATGCACCTGTATGGAAAGTCATGTCAATTGGGTAGGGATAACAAACAGACATATGGAAAATTGAGTGTTTCAAATCTTTATAATGACTATAATTATTTTTATTGTACAAAAACTGTATTCTAACTATTTTTTTTATAAATTACCCTTCTCTTGAACACTGACAACCAGAACCTACTGTTGCTGTTGTTATACTGACATCTGGTGGCAGATCCAAGAATAACAACTCAATATAACCAAAAAACTGATGAAACATTGTTCTCTACAAATAGCACTAATAGCACTGAATGCACTAGTAAATAAATTACATATAAAAATAGATTACATAAAAAAAGAGGGAAGAAGAATAAAGTGAGAGGGTTGTGATCAATTCAGCATCTCTCTCAAGTAGGGTTGCCAGTCGTCCCGTATTTAAAGGTAAAATTATGCGTCCCGTATCAAATCAATATGGAACACGATTTGTCCCATATTTTACAAAGGCCAACACATATTTGAATAAACTAATATGTATTTTGCACTGTTTATAATACTAATAGCAGTTATAATATACAGTAATCAATTTCATAAGAAGTATTAGAGAAGCTCATTTGCGCGTGATTGTATTTTGGCGTCTTTGTTTCCATAGCGACGGAGTCTCTAGAACGCGCAGTTTGCAGAGAAGCATTTCAGTTGCTTACAGTGGACTGTGTGACTTAAAGGGATAGTTCACCCAAAAATGAAAATTCTGTCATCGTTTACACACCCACAAATTTCTTTCTTCCGTTGAACACAAAATAAGATACTTTGAAGAATGTGGGTAACTAAACAGCTGCTGGTCCTCAGTAACTTCCATAGTAAAGAGTCATTGGGGACCAGAAACTGTTTGGTTACCCACATGCTTCAAAGTATCTTCTTTTGTGTTCAACAGAAGAAAGAACTTTATACAGGTTTAGAATAACCTGGGTAAATTATGACAGAACTTTCATTTTTGAGTTAACCATACCTTTAAATTGACAGACACATCTGTGTTTCTAAAGGTATAGGCCTATTGTTTTATTAAAATTTGGATAGTCTGTTATTATAATATTCTATACATTATCAGAGCTTGGTAGACATAATTATTATATTTTTAGACATTATTAGACAGATTAATTAATAGATTATAATTAATGTTAGACCCTATTTATTAATTTATCATTTATATTAATCATAAATGCAGTATACTGAGAGACAAACTCAATCTCCGAAGGGGAGAAATGTATTTTAATAATTTAAATTATGTGAAAAATAATGCGTTTTTCGAACCACCAAGCATGAGAGCATGTTCTAGTATTATAATATTCTATACATTATCAGAGCTTGGTAGACATAATGACTATATTTTTTAGACATTATTAGACAGATGAATTAATAGGGTGTAATTAATAACATTAATTATAATCTATTTATTAATTTATCATTTATATTAATCATAAATGCAGTATACTGAGAGACAAACTCAATCTCCGAACCTTGGGAAGTAGTAATAGAAGATTGAGGGATTGATTTTGATTTAGAAAACAACATACATTTTGTTTTATCAACATTTAAAGGGGTCCTATTATGCTTTTTCACTTTTTTAATTTTATGAGAGCATGTTCTAGTACACACCCAAAACAAAATCAAGACTTTGTAAAAGAGCATAATAGGACCCCTTTAAAACTAGTTTTAGATTAAATAAGTTACGCTGAACAATATTAAAAGCAAGCTATAACTGAGAAAGAGCCAGATTGGGTGTGGATGCTGAACTATATGTAACTGTATCATCAGCGTAATAGTGAAATTTTGCATTATTATATTGTTTTTATATATAGTAAATGCGGGGCAGTCGTAGCCTAATGGTTAAAGAGTCAGACTTGTTACTAGGGTTGCCACCTTCAGACATGCAACAGGACACATTAATATTGTTATTTTAAATGTGATTATTTATAATTATTAATTATTATTAGTCTCTTTATTTAACAGTTCTGCAACTGTTACCTGGATGGGATGAACTTTTATTATTTATTTTTTATTCATTTGATTAAATTAGGACTACATTATGATGTCATTTTAGCTAAATAAATTTGTGTTTTTTTTTTTTACTTTTTAAGATAGATAGATAGATAAGATAGCCTTCCTCGAACAGTTACAGGGACGCGGGAAGTAGGGGTGCTGAGGGGGCTGCAGCACCCCCTGTTTTCACATGGTTGCAAATGCAACGGCAAGTTTGTTCATTTAAATTTATTCAGTTTTAGCATTTAATAATTTATTTGTAATGATCACTGAAATATAAATTGTAAGTGGGCTATAACAAACCCATGTTTATCTTTATAAACATGATTAATTTAACTTGTGATGTTTTCTATATGGGATGATTAGCCTAATCCTCATGAACACGTGACGCTAGCGCATGAACTATACAGAATGCGAACAAGATTAACTTTAATACAAGGAGATAATGGCGCAAAAGCGAATATCAGATTTTTTTAAATGCCCATCCCAGCAAAAACTTTCCAAAATCGGCATCCAAACAACAACAGCCCCAGCACGAGCACCGACGTAAGTGAACAAGTTCTCAATGTTTTGGAACATACATTTCACCACTTCTGTACTGCAATTCATTTATTTCTCATTGCAATTAGATACACGGATGACTAATTATATTGATTGCCTTGAAGATGTAATTACAACACATTCATAATTATATAATTCAAAAGAGTAATTGGTACGGTGGCCGAGAAGTGCAGAGCAAATCACAATTCTGAAAACAAAATAACAAATTACAAACGCAAATGCAAGTCTAAAAAACAAAATAACAATTCAGAAAGC
>NW_015637140.1:127446-133638 GCF_001515625.1 Sinocyclocheilus rhinocerous
CAACACGGACACACACAGCACCCCCAAACGAAAACAACTTCCCACGCCCCTGAACAGTTATGTTCACGATTTCTGATTTACTTAACGTATACTGCGTGAGGGGGGCTGTGATTGGATGATGACAGGTATCGGTGATCATTCTCAAGTGATCAGCACTGCTGCTGTTGTATCAGTCAGTGGTTAGATCAGCGTGGCAGTCAAAAAACAGGACAAGGGAAGTCACGTACGGGACAAATCAATTAGGCCCAAAATACGGGACATCCTGGCTAATACGGGACGGTTGGCAACCCTATATGCCACAGCAATATTATATATGTAAAATTAAAAAACAAACAGATTTCAGCAATGAAAATGAACACAAAATAATTAACTAAAGTGATATTATTAATAATTAATCATATATTCTTGTATTTAGTTTACAGTCCCTTTTCTAATTCCAATGTTAACACACAATGTTAAAAAACAATATCGTATATATTATAATAAATGACAAAGGCACAAAGCTCTATAAGACCACTTACATTCTCAAGAAAAAAAATATTACATTGTGTCTAGCCCAGCTTCTAATTTCGAAAGCAGTTGCTGCCAGTTCATTTACTCCTTCTCTTAGAAGGTACTGAATAGAAGCAAAGGACAACACTGCAGCAACACACAGGGGCTACCGCTTGCTCTTGCATAAGCTCTGAAAGGAACTGTCTCAACAGACCTCTAGTGGCCACACCCTGTTAAAGTAGGTATCCTAGGATACCTAAGTGAAGTGGTGCCCAAGGTGAACGGGGCTTAAACCAGCTCAAGAAAGGGCACGAAGCAACCGCGCGAAGCCCTCACCATACAGGATTTTAGAAAAGAAAACGAAGCAACAGCCTGACCTGCTGCTGCGTATGCCCTGCCATCTAAGCGAGATGACAAGGAGGGAGTTTTAAGAGAGGACGTCTCACCCATAGAAAGATAGCTAGCCAGTCGTCTTTTTTACAGGGGCATCCTCTCATACCCTCTAAACGCTTTGCTAGTGCTCGCCATAACGATAGGAATATAGATCGCTCTTACCACGGAAATGCACGCTTCAAACAAACCGGTCAGTGAAGACGAAGAAGAGAATGGCATGTTCTCCCGGCGCCTATTTATACTATAGTCGCACCAATAGTGACGTCATGGGCTGTCGCCGGCCAACGTGTTGTTGGTGTTTTTTCAATGTATGCTTCAGACACGGGTCACGACGAGGTGTTCCCCATAGCAACTCAAGACCGGGTAAACCGGTTTGTTTCTCCCGCCAAGGCATTTTTTGTCTTATTTTGTATTAGTATTAGTTGAGCAGACGTGCACTAGTTGGCCTGACGTGAGGGATTCTTTCTGTACAACTTAGTTCTTGCTTTACATGTGTGGTATTGTAAATCTGTAACAGTATTTAGTGCTTATGTGTGAATATAAAGTTTTAGTTGTTTTGACAATTGACATAGGCATGTGGTAGTTCTTACTGTAATATGTGTGTTGGTATTAAACAGAATCTATAGTAAAACACAAAGTGACCTTATTATATCTAGTCTGTTAGTTTGCTTTTTTCTATGGAGGATAAGCACCCACTGGCAAAAACATAAACCGATGCCTGTGCCCGCACTGGAATGTTGTCAAGCATTGTGACAAATTAAAATCTGATTAGTTTTCTTTTTGAAATTGTATCTTATGTATTTGTATTTTTATGTGTCATTTTTGTTTGTATAAAATGTCATTCAAGTTTGCTTACCTGTTACAGGTTGGACAGTAAAGGCAAGAACACAATATAGGGACGTAAAACTCAAAGAGCCATGCTTTTTGGAGTTTGTCACTGAAGGCAAGTCTCTAAATTAAGCTATACTATACAGTAAATGCACAAAGTACTTTAATGTCTTTATGATTAATTAAAAAAAAAGTAGGGTAGTAACGAAGTTATTGTTTTACAGCAAAAAAAGCATTTGCCATTCCAGAACAGACACCTGTTAGGGTAACGGATGACACCTCTACAGAAGTGGACGTGGATGTATTTGCTGAACTTGTGGCTGAAAGGGGCATGTGCTTTAGTTTACATACTAATGATGGTAATTATGTTTATACTTATTTGGTCTTATTTTAAAATTGTGGTGATGTTTACATTTTTGCAAGTAATATTTTTATATGCTGTTTACAGATTCCACTTCTGCACATGAGTTGTCCCCCCTTCTGACTGATGGGAAGTCTGTCAGCAAGTCTTCTACCTTTACTGAATGCAATGAAGGCAACAAAACTTCTGCCTGCCCTTCCAAGAGACCCAGGTTGGATGATTCTAAGCTTGCAAAAGAGGTTGGTAAGACAAGGGATGTAACTCAGCTTAAAGAAAATGTTCTCTAGTTTATCAAAAAAAAAAAAAAAGCTGTTCTATAGACAACGTGTATATTTTGGTATTGTCTGTTTAGACAATTGAAGACATCCTAAAGTGCAAACCTGGTGGTGTAGAAGTGATGCAGCACTATAAAGACACTGGTAATCTGCCAACATCCAAAAGAAAGGAGATGATTAATATATTGGTTGCACACATGACTGAACAAGAAGGGTAAGCTTTGTTCATATAATGTGTTCATATCACTGTACTTCCAACTTATTCAAATGTGACCCTGCCTGTGAAACCCAGGCTAAATTCTCATCTAATTCTGATATAACAAGCATCAAAGTTTGATTTCAACATTTAAAAGTTTTACATTTCATCCATTAATTTAACTATGATTTCAATCTTTGACACGGCCTTACTCAGACAATATTAAAGATATCAATGCTATATTTTCACAGAATGAGAAAACAGTGAATCACAATAAAATTACTTTAGCTGGGTTTTCACAGGCAGGGTCACAAATGACTTGATGTATTTGTTTAATGTTAACTACTTCTATCTAGGTTCTTAACACAGGTTTTCTAAAGTGATCCAAATCTAACGGTTGGAAGGGTGTGTTTAAGGATATTCTGCCCAAGTTGTCAAACTGACGTCATCAGAAAAGGAATGCCATTCCAGAGCGGAAGCAAATGTTCAAATTTTGATTAAAGATTACCAAGACAAACTATTTTTTTCAGCGGATTAAACTGCATGGATTAATTGTTCACATCAAAATACCTGTACTTTCCAGATGCACTGTAAGCATCGAAATATTATTTTTCTTTACATCATAATGTTCCTTTATTATGGGCTCTAAAGGTTTGTGCCTCTAATGAATAAACTAATATCTAGTACCTTGATGTACCCCCTTCATGGAAAATTCCAGGGACATAATGGATTAAAATGATCATAATCTTGTATAACAGATGTTTGAACACAACTAAGTACTTTCTGCTATTACATCAGGGTGTTATACATTACTTAACTACATATTTTTTTTTCTTTGATTGATTTAAACTCTAATTTCAGACCTAATGGCTGAGAATGAAGTGGAGAAAGAAAGCTCTCAAAAATCTCAAATCACTTGCCGTCAGTGTGGAAAGAGTTTCACACGCAAACAGAGTCTCGAGATTCACATGAGGATCCACACTGGAGAGAAACCTCACATGTGATCAGTGTGGAAAGTGTTTCAAACGAAAAGAACACCTTAAGGAACACATGAACATCCACACTGGAGAGAAACCTTACATGTGTTCACACTGCGACAAGATATTCAGTTGTTCAGGTCATCTGAAAACACACGAGAGGATCCACACCGGAGAGAAACCGTATCGCTGCACTGCATGTGGGAAGACTTTCACTCACTCATCAACATCTACGAAGGCATGCCAAAACTCACATTAAGTAGATTATCTTTAGTTCCAGATCTTTCAAGTGCGAAGCCACATCTCTTCCCTATTAGTCTGTCCTAATCAGCGACGAGACAAAGAATCATCTAAATTAGTCACAGTGAGTAAAGTTAATCTTTAAGATGAAGTTCGAGGATGATGTTCCTCCCCGAAGTACAGTATCTCTCGTGTAACACTTTGCTCAATAATATAATCTATATCAATTTGCTTTATGATGAGTTTCATTTTATGTAGTTTGTTTACACTTTTATAAAGGAAAGTATACATTTTTTACGAACTGTTCTTGCTCAATAAGCTGAAGAGGCTGATTTATTTTAAACTGTTGTTATCAAATCAAATAGGTATTCATCCACTTTTTGTGTATTTTTAAAAAGCAGATGCAAGATTTATGTCATGTAGCTTTGCAACTGGCTTTCTTCACTTTTATTCTCTTAAGATGCTTTGCTAACTTGTTAATCAATAAAGAGGGAGATGTCTCATTCGTTTAGACTTTTACTTTCTGTATTTGCTGCAACAAATATTAAACTTTTATTGTTCATTTTTATTGTTCGCGCCTCCTTGCATCAAGAATAAGTAATTTCATAATTTGATTTACATCTCATGAAGAGTCATGAAAGTACAGATGAAATGGCAAAGAGATGTCTTGGCAAGATGTACCAAGAAAGAGAAAATATAGAAGTAGTAGCTTTAAAAAATTTGTTAAGGCCTTGCATCAGATGTGCCACAACAGCTATAATCAGATGCAAACTCCTCACCTTTCAGTGACAACTCACTTTTTTGAGATCAAAATGGGTCACCAATGAGATTTGCTTACAAGGGTACTTGTGATCTTACAAGGGTAAATAAAGAACTGGTTGTTTCAATAAGTTTTGTGTAGTATTTTCTTTACTCTTCTAATATTTTATGTATTTGAGATCAAGTTCAAGTTTGTGTGTATTTATAAAGCACATTTAAAAACAACAAGCATTGTACCAAAGTGCTGTACAATTTATAAACATAATTAAACTATATCAAAAAGCAACAACAAATAGATAAAAACTAATAAGATACAAATAAAAGCATGCAAGATAAACCGTAAACAACTTTATAACCCCAATATTCTCAGGCAACACCATAGGCTAAAGAGAATAAATGAGTCTTCAATCTAAATTTAAAAGTGTCCAACGTGGGAGAGGATCTCACGGCAACTGGAAGTGCATTCCACTGTTTAGGAGCCGCAACTGCAGAAGCTCGGTCACCCTTAGTCTTTAAACGGGACCGGGGAACAGAAAGAAGCAATTGACTAGTTGCCTGGGTTGGCGTTTTTCTATTTCCGCTTTCTTGAGTGTACACTTCCGTTTCCGAGATATGAAGTGAGGGAAGATATGAATGATGGCACTGTTTTATACACGATGTCTCCAAGACCTACCAAAGGTTACAATCAGCAATGTACAAGCTAGTACAAGCGGCAAGATCAGCCCCGAGGAGCAAAAGGGAAAAGGGGTTCAAGATGTATATATCTAGTTTCATCGACAACTATGAAGCGAAGTTATACAACATTAGCTAACTGACTGGCAAGCTCGATAGCTCTAGTTAACGTTACTGGCTAACTTTGACAACTTGACAGGCTATTTGATCCAGTGTAAAATGTTTTGATGGTATACAATTAAGTTTATGCATAACATGAATGATGAACAATACCCCACAGTTTCAAACAAAGATTCATCAGGGAGGGTGAGCGTCAGGACTACCTGTTACAGGTCGATGAGAAAGAGCGAGAAGCCTCACGACCTCAGAGTAGGGAGTAGAAATAAGAAGTGTTCATCAGTTCAAAGCCTCAATCAGGTTCATGTCCTGTGGTTTTGATGTGGCTAGGGGAGGTAACGTTAGTGTAATTTAGGATTCAAACAAGCCTAGCTAGCTGACGTTTTGCAACAGGTTGCATAGTAACAACATCGACTGGTAAAGTTAGCTAGCTATTTGTGTGTAGCATGAAATGGCTAAGTTATTTCTTTTCGTTTTGCAACACTGTTGCAAAATGACGAATAAATGACCTAAACATACACCTAGCTTTCATGGAAACCACAGAAACCAGTTGTGACGGCTGCTGTTCTTTACTGTATGTTTATTATAATCCATGCACGGTCCAGTTATCTGTATACAGCATTGCAATAGTCCAGCCTGGATAGAACAAGAGCTTGAACAAGGAGTTGCGTTGCATGTTCCGAAACAAAGGGCCTGATCTTCCTAATGTTGTATAAAGCAAATCTGCAGGACTGGGCAGTTTTAGTAATGTGGTCTTAAAAATTCAGCGTATCATCAATCACAACTTTTTTTATAAAGTGATGGGTTTGTTGAAACCACAAGCAGTTCTGTCTTACGCAAGAGGGAACAAAGCACCACTTTAATTTACAGCCCACAAATGTT
>NW_015637141.1:0-164 GCF_001515625.1 Sinocyclocheilus rhinocerous
ATCAATAGGGCCCTGCGCCTTTCTGGCTTGGGCCCTAATTATAATAATTAGAAAAACAATAGGCCCCTGCGCCTTAGTGGCTTGGGCCCTAATAATCCTTAGAAATAGAAAAACAATAGGCCCCTGCGCCTTAGTGGCTTGGGCCCTAATAATCCTTAGGGCAT
>NW_015637141.1:938-8888 GCF_001515625.1 Sinocyclocheilus rhinocerous
TATATATATATATATATATAAATTAAATGTATCTGTGTTGGTTGTTTTTTATGTCAATTTTTATATCAGAAGCTGCACACGTACACGTATTTACACAAAAACTGCATAAAGTAAAATAGCCAAAATTAAAAATAAATTTAAAAACAGGAACTCAGAGGGTGAAGCTGCAATATCATGAAAAAAATCATTATTGCTAATTATTGCTCTTGATATTGTAGTAATGATCATTAATGTCGATTAGGCCTAATAGAAAGGGGAATGCCCTAGAAAAAAGAGACAGTGCGCTTGGAATATACACTTTTTTAATGTATTGCATTAAAATTAAGGAACAAGTGGAACGTCACCTAGCGTAGTGAAGTAAAAGTACAGTTTTTTAGTTATAAATACTATAAAGTAAAAGTACCCACCTTTAAATCTACTCTTAAAAGAACAAATTTTCAAAAAAAATTCTCAAGTAAATGTACTTCATTACTACCCACCTCTGCCCACCCCCTTGCAGGTAGCTGTGAAAGTGGTTGTGACAAAGTTATATGGCATCAGGAATTCTGCCAGTGCTTCCTATGGTCAGTCCAGGCCTAATTACCAAATCTTGATTACTGAAAATTACATTGTATTTATATTATACACATACATACATATACATACATATATTACATACATATATACATACATAATCTGAATCTGATTAGCTGAGAGGCCTTCCAGGAGTGCTAATATTTCACCAGTATTGGCACTGGGGCTGTTCACCATTTGTATCACTCCGCTTGCCTCTGCACATTCTAGACAGGCACCATTTCTCACGCCAGTGGTAATGACACAGGAGAAAACCCACTATAATTTTCGAAATATTACTGTTGGTATGTCTTTGAATGTTTTAAGAGGCAAGAATGTTGTTTAAACCTCAATTCTGTGGTTTATTTATAAAGATAGTGCCTATTTGAAAATTTGCTCCAACGTTTTTGGAGTTGTTAGGTCAGTGTTGGGTTGAATTCCGACCCCCACTAGATTATTACCCCCCTCAGTCCCCAGTATGGTTAGGTTTAGGATTAGGTGTGCATGTTGGGTTAAGATTATATAATTAGGTAGCAGCCTCAACAATGGGGTTAATAATTTATTAGGGAGTCAAAATTAGGCACAACACCAGATCTCTCTCACACAGACAATTAAAACAAAATGTTTCAGGAAAGCAACACTGCATACTATTTTGAATAAAATAATGCCACTATGTGCCATCCACACTAATTGCAAAAACCAGCTGCAACAAATTGAATGACTTGTTGAGCTCACCTTATAAAAACAAACACAAAATATAGCTTCAAGCAGCAAAGTGGCCAAGCACAAAAGAGGCAAAATGAAGAACTAAGGAGCTGTCTTTAATTACTCACCAAGACATTTGCTGATCTAGCTTTTTACTACAAAACTCAAAATAGCAGATGCCCAAAATGGCCGACATGGGAAAAATGTGTACTGTTCGATGCGGTATGCTGCTCTGATTCTAATGAGACCAATCTTACGATTTTTAGCCAAACTATTCAGATGTTATAAACAAAAATGTCAAATTTTTATATATTTTGACCAGTAGGTGGTCGAAACTACTCATGTGCCCTCAGGTCATACAAGTACCAAGTTTGGTCAGAATCTGCTAAAACATTGCAAATATTAGCCTCATATCTATTTCTGCTCAAACATCATAAAAATTCATTAATACATTAATGCTTTACAAGAACACTTTAGTCTATTGAAAATCTTTTAATAACTTTTTGCCAACACTGGTCTGAACCAATTTTGGACAAACCGTCTAGGATGAGTTTGAAAAAGTAGGTTTTTCAGAAAATTCTAAATTGCGAAACACCAACACCTACAAAAATTCAAACTATGATATACATTTGATTCAGTTCATGATCTAAGGAATCAGAAGCAAAAATAGTTTTGTTTCTACCCCTTACGGTTCAAAATTTATTAGCAAAAACATGAGTGCAAATTTGGCCTGTTGGTGGTGCTAGAGAGTTTGAATTAGAGACTCCAAATTTGCTATAGTTAATATTGTGACTGTTCTCTATCTGTGTCAAATTTCATAATTTTCCTGCAGACGGTTCTATAAGATTCGTAAGATTCATAACAATACTCTAAACCATTTGTAAAATCCAGCATTTTACTACAAAAGTTGAAATAGTCTATGCCCATGATGGCCAACATAGGAAAATTGGGTATTGTTCAATACGATATGCTATTATGAAATTATAATTTTTTGCCAAACTCTTCAGAAGTTATAAAAAAATATTTTTTTTTAAATATCTTTTGAACAGTTGGTGGAGCTGTGCCCTCAGGTCATGCTTGGTATAACAAGTACTTGCCTCATTTGACCTCAAGTGAGTGTCTACTACGGCTACTCACAAATCAGGTAACAAACTAGACCTTGTCTACACACGCTACTGCTCCACGGACAACACTTTACTTACTCAATTACACATCTCAGACCACTTCCTCATCACTTTTACCCTCAAACTGACTCCTAACACAACTCACACTCCTCTACAGATCACATTTCGGCATAACCTGCGCTCACTCTCCCCCTCTCGCCTATCCTCTATGGTTTCATCCTCACTTCCCCCACCGCTCAGTTTTCAGCACTGGACACTAACAGTGCTACTGACACTCTTTGCTCTACTCTAACATCTTGCTTAGACAACTTTTGCACCCTTTCATCCAGACCAGCTTGCTCCACTCCCTCTGCACCCTGGCTGTCTGATGTTCTCTGTGAACATTGCACTACACTCAGGGCTGCAGAGAGGAAGTGGTGCAAATAAAAAAACTCTACTGACCTTATTTTGTATCAGTCTCTCTTCTCTTCCTTCTTTGCAAATGTCTCCACTGCTAAAACGACATACTACCACAATAAAATTAACAATTGTTCTGACTCTCGCACACTTTTCAAAACCTTCTCTTCTCTTCTTTGTCCTCCGCCCCTTCCTTCTTCAACTCTTACAGCTGATGACTTTGCAACATTCTTCATAAACAAACCAACAACCATCAGCAGCCAATTCTCCACACCTCAAACTGACAATCACATCATAACACATACACACACACTCTCTCTCTCTCTCCTCCTTCTCTCCTCTCTCGGAGGCAGACATTTCCAAACTTGTCCTTTCCAAGCATCCTACTACCTGTCCACTTGATCCTATTATTATACCTGCACTCACTCATATCATCAACACCTCTCTTCACACTGGTACCTTTCCCACAGTATTTAAACAGGCTCGAATAACCCCACTGCTTAAGAAACCCAGCACTTTTAGAAAACTACAGACTGGTATCCCTCCTTCCATTCATTGCAAAGACACTTGAGCGAGTTGTGTTCAACCAACTCTCTATGTTTCTTGCACAGAACAATCTTCTGGACAACAACCAATCCGGCTTCATAAGCGGCCACTCAACTGAGACTGCCCGCTCTTGGTTACTGAAGCACGGAGACTGGCAAGAGGAGCTTCCAAATCCACAGTACTCATCTTGCTGGATCTGTCTGCTGCTTTTGACACAGTCAACCACCAGATCCTCCTGTCAACCCTCATGAAGATGGGCATCTCAGGAACTGAATTCCAATGGTTAAAATCTTACCTCTCAGGTAGGTCCTTCGGGGTGTCTTGGAGAGGGGAGGTTTCTAAGTCACAACTTCTTGCTACCAAATGCCAGCTTCATCCCCGATAATGGTCCACTCAGACACAATTGGATTTAAATCTACTCCACCTACACCATTCATTCAAATTGTTTTGGCTGGTCTACACTGGCTTAGGTCTGACTCTCATTACTGATGACTGTTGTAGATCGATTCCAGCTTTGTCTACTCAAGTCTATTAGTAAGTAATTTGTGTTAGCGTCAACGGTTACTGGACAGCTATTAGACATACTTGGCTCTGTGACAGCTCCCATATATGTTGAAGACGTCACATTCTCTCATATTTTCCATGTGGTACGCACAGCTACTCATCCTGTTCTTATAGGATGAGATTTCTTAATTGAACACACCGTTACCGCTGACATACCACATGCACGTTTACAACTGTATAATACTTCAGTGCCTCTTTCACCACCCCAGTCACTGATTCCAGTACAAAGTTCTACAATCAGTGTTGCTCTGGTGACTGTCCCACCTATGTCAGAGATGGCAATCCCATTTTCTGTCAAAGCTAATGATGCAGTGAATCCTTTCACAGATGTGTATGTGGCTGTACTGGAGCCTCAACCCCCTCCAGCTCTGACTTTAGGTGTCACTCGAACACTGACCTTAGTTCAAAAGGGGAGGGGCATTGAGTTGTTAACCCGACTAACGAACCAGTCTCTCTTGGGGCTGGATGCCCATTAGGTCAGTTTTTCTCAATCACTGGCAATACACATGATGAGTATGCATTAGTGTCAGCTGTGACTCCTTCTACAGAAACTGTCCACCCAGTGCCTGAAGTGCACTTGGAGGATACACACTTAAATGATGAACAGAACACAGCTCATGAACCTGTTGTTAAGAGTTTGCTGGCATCTTTAGCTCCCATTCACACGACTATGGCAAAACCGACTTGGTTATCAACACAGGCAATGCTACTCCAATAAAACTGCACCCATATAGAACGTCATCAGCTACTCAGGCTATACTACAACAAGAGGTGTCAAAGCTTTTAGACCACAACATCATTGAGGAGTCTCACAGTCCATGGTCAGAGCCAGTTGTGCTTGTTCGGAAAAAGGATGGCACACATCGCTTCTGTGTTGATTACAGACGCCTCAATGATGTCACGATTAAAAATTTGCACCCTCTTCCTCGGGTAGAAGATACACTTGATAGACTTTCTGGGGCCAGAGTGTTTAGCACAATTGACTTAATTGCTGGTTACTGGCAAATACCACTTAATCCAGATGACAAAGAAAAAACAGCTTTCTCCAGGGGTACAGGGCTATATCAATTCCGTATGATGCCAATGGGATCTCTAAACCAGTTTCCAGCGCTTAATGGAGCTTGAGCTTCGTTGTTTGCACTGGAGCATTTGTTTGATCTACCTAGACGATATTATCGTCTACAGTGCTGATTTCCCACAGCACCTTCAACATTTGCTTGAAGTCTTTCAGCGTTTTCGTACAGCTGGGCTCTAGCTTAAGCCATCCAAGTGCCATTTGGCATGATCTTCTGTTACTTTCCTTGGCCACCGTGTTTCCAGTGCCGGTGTTGAGCCAGACCCATCCAACATGGACAAAGTCAAGACATGGCCATTTCCAATATCAACCACACACGTCAGGGCTTTTCTTGGTCTATGTTCATATTATCCTCGATTCATGAGACACTTTGCACGCACAGCTGAACCCTTGTACCATCTCACACAAAGGAGTGCCATTCTGCTGGTCAGTAGAGGCAAATTAATCTTTCAGTGTACTGAAGCAGGCATCGACGTCACCACCAATCATGGCATTTCCAAATCTTTCAGTTCCTTTCTTACTCTACACTGATGCGTCCCTTCATTCGGTGGGTTCTGTCCTCTCACAAGCAGGTCAATGCATATGCCAGCCATGTGTTGTTTGCTTCGGAAAATAAATTTTCCACTTTTGATATGGAATTGTATGCCATTGTGTGGTCAGTTTTTTTCATTTTCGACATGCTTGTCACCCATTTACTATCATCACTGATCACAAGCCTTTGGTTGGGCTCAGGAAGCTTCCTTTAGATTATGATCCTACGGGTAGAAGAGCACACTGGGCTATTGAACTGGACCTTTATGACTGGCATGTCATCCACTGTGATGGAGCCAAAAACCTCAATGCTGATGTCATGTCTCAGCGGCCAGAGACTTTTACTCTGGAGCCTGACAGTTGTTCTCAGAGTGGTGCGTCTGCTGTTTCGTTAGCAATCAATAGCTTTGCAACCAGCAGTGGTGTCAGCACACTCCGAAACGCCACCTATGAACAAATCTTTCGCTTCACCCATGTTTGTTCCAAACCACTCATCAAATTTTGTTAAAATTCAAAGTGATTGGAATATGATGGAACAACAGAGGTCAGATCCAGATTTAGCTATTGTTTTATCTTGGATAGAAACAGGGCGCAAACCATCCTTATGGAGGTTACGTGATGCTTCACCATACCTCAGGAAACTGTGGTCACAGTTTGGTCGCCTTGTCATTCATAATGGAGTGTTATGCAGACACTTGTGCAACTCTTTTGGTGATAATTCCTTGCAAGTTGTCATCCCTACATCGTTGATTCCTGAGATAATGTCCATGGGCACCCTTCAGTGGGCCACTATGGTCTGAAACTCTGGACAAAGCCACACTGTCCTTTTACCGGCCTTACATGTCTTCGGACATTTCCAAACATTGCTCTCAGTGTGCTGCTTGTCAGTCTCGGCGTTCTCCTGTACCCCAACCACAAGCACCACTCATTTCTATCTCCCCTGATCGTCCATTTCAAGTGGCTGCAGACATAACAGAGTTGCCTATTTCTACCAAGGATAACCATTACGTACTAGTAGTGATGGACCTGTACACAAAGTCCGTCAATCTCTACCCATTAAAAGATCAAACTGCTGTATCTGTAGCAGGCTGCATCTTTGACCATTACATTCCACAACATTGTGTACCTGATCAGGGCAGACAATTTGAATCCGACCTCATAAAACACCTTTGTAACTTGCTGATCAAGGCAGACAGTTTGAATCCGACCTCATAAAACACCTTTGTAACTTGCTGTCAATCAAGAAGCTTCGTACATCCCCTTATCATGCTCAGTATGACGGGGCTGTTGAGCGCTTTAATCGCACTTTAAAAAATTAACTTTCGAAGCAACTTTTTGAATCAGGCACACAGTGGGATTAGCACCTCCCACAGGCAGCATTGGCTTATAACACCACTAAGCATACTAGCACAGGATATATACCCTTCTTTTTGGCTCATGGATGTGAGGCCCGTGTACCCCTGGACACACTGTTCCAGGATAATAAAGCTGCCACTTCAGCAACGCCGGGCACGCCAGCAGCATATGTTAACTCACTGTGTAAGAGATTGACCTGTGCTTACCATTCTGCAACTGCATTTCTAAACACTGAGCACAAGACCAACAACGACTAATGTATGATCGTCATTTGAAATACACACCCTACAAAGGTGATTTGGTGTTGGTGGATGACCCTGCCAACCACCACAACAAGTTGTGTCCACGTTGGGTGGGTCCATATGTGGTTTTGAGACCAATATGCCCCTCTGGTAGTTCCACTCCTGTTAATTTTGAAGTTCAGGATGTATCTAAGCCTCATGCAAAAGCAAAAATCATTCATTACAATCGCATGAAACCTTACATCAATGACCCAAAGAATACACACACCCTTACACTTTGTGCTTAACAGATCTAAACCCACACTATCTCATGGGTTCTTGGCTTCGTTCGGTGCATCAGTTTATCACTGCTGAATGAGTGACACAGACGAGGAGATCTGGTGAACGCTACACTTGTTTACTGAACCTTCAGAGGTGAACATAAGTTGCCACAGCTGATTACAGAGCGTGCATCTCCTCTCCCCCCTCTGCTACCACACCTGATGTGTTCAATCGCGGGGCGCTGTTCTCGCAATATTATAACCACGGTCCTATACAATGTATAAGAACATTATTTATACTTTTAAATTTTACTCCCTACACAGGTAAAGTTTTAAGCATGAAAGGTTAATGGGTGTAGGATACATGACTTTACAAACATTTGACATATTAAAGGTGATATATCATGAAGTCTGAAAAAAACGAGCGCGTCTGATTTCGCTCCCCTAGTGACGTTGCAAAGGAATCTCATTATAATATTACCGCCCCTTAATCTGCAAGTTTCCAGACACTGCACCGTCTTTTTGATTTTGCAAGCGACAACGGTGTACCAGTTCTAATGCCATGGCGAAAGTTTGAGCAAAACATGCTAACTGTTCTG
>NW_015637141.1:8898-8997 GCF_001515625.1 Sinocyclocheilus rhinocerous
TGTGACGAGAGGGGCGGGGCAGAGAGCTGTGGGAACGGAGCGAGGCTGGTGGAGGAAATGCTAATGCGCGACACCTGCGCCACTCACCGGTCTCGAGTC
>NW_015637141.1:9007-13503 GCF_001515625.1 Sinocyclocheilus rhinocerous
AAGATCTAAAATAAACGTGATTTATTTCCCAGCTGTTTAACTTCACAGACATAACCGACAGTTTTTTTAACTCATGTGCGTTTTTAACGTAAACTTGTGTGTGAATGAGAACTTAGTTTAGTACTCACATGCTGTGACAGCCGCTTTCTGTCCGTGTGCTTCAGATGGCAGAGATCCCTCGCCGCTGTGGTGAATCCGTCGATGTGGTGAGTGCCATCCAGCATGGCGGAGCAGTCTGCCGCCGTGGACGCTCGAGGCGGTGGGCTGGAGTGAGTTGCCGGGGGGGCGGGACGAACTCGCACCTGCACCACTCACCGGTCTCAAGTCCCACGGAGGAGCTCCGGAAGGATAAAAGGAGGAGTGACGACAGTGTTGGACGAGAGAGGACCAGGCCTGGACTTTATTTTGTGTTTTGTGTGCGGCAGTCGTCCGCGAGGGGCTGCCGCTTTACTTTCATTTTGTGTTTGTTTATTTTATTAAAATCTTAAATGTTCGCCGGTTCCCACCTCCTTCTTCCCGACCTACGAACGTTGTTACAATTACATATTGTAAAAGGGGCATAATATGTCTCCTTTAAATAAATATCATTCAGTGTCTATTTTAATGTGCAGCACCTTTTTCCAAATAGTCTAATGCTTTCACATAATTAAATGTTCTCTAATCCAAACTGTTGCATTTCTTAATTAGAGTAATAAAATTAACATTTGACTTCTACTCAGCCAACAGCAAGAAGGCTCAAAAAATAATGAAGAACAGATGAAGAGGAGTTGGCCACAATACCAAGTATTGGAAGAATATTAAAATCCAACAGGAAAAAGAATAACTGTTGCTTTTGTATTTGTAGGAAATGAAGATGACCAAATAAATTTTACAGTTGTGGTGGCGGTTACGGCATATATCTTGAACTACCCTTCCATCTGGCATCCTTCCATTCCATACAGTAATCAGCTTCATTTTAATAGTCAGTCTTCTTGAATCAGAAGCTGCTAAAATGGCAGATCATATCTTCAGAAATCTTCTTAGCCTTTCAAGTTGAAATTTTCCAACAATCTACCACAATGTCCACATCAAAGACAGCATCAAGATTTAAGTGTCCAAAGTGCACTGATAGACAACCAGTGTCAAGACTTTAGGGCTGTACAAAAGCGTTTGACCTTTGTTCAACAACAGAAACTCTGTCTGAACTGTTTCATGAAAGGTCATTGCAGCACAGCCTGTACTCACAGTTGGGTGTGCAAGGTACCTTGATGTAGAAAAAACAACACAACAGTTGGCTGCACTCTTTTAGTGTTTAACAACAATCACAATAGCCAATCTATCAACCACGCTACTGAACTACCACAAGCCATTTAATCACATGCCAGCAGAAGGTCTATTGAAGCCTATAAAAGAAGATTGCACTTCCCATGTTTCTAAGTTGTGGTTTCAGACACACACAACTGATACTCTGTGCACATGTTTGCTTTGCTGGACAGTGGCTCCAATGGTACATGTGCTTCTAAGAAGTCTATACTATAAAAAGCACCATCCTTCAGATGAGACATTGAATCTAGGTCCTGACTCTCTGTGGTCATTAAAAATCCCATGGCACTTCTCGTAAAGAGTAGGGGTGTATCCCCGGTGTCCTGGCCAAATTCCCTTCATTGGCCCTTATGAATCATGGCCTCCTAATATTCCCCATTCACTGAATTGGATCTATCACTCTCTCCCCTCTCTACCTAAAGCTGGTGTGTGGTGAGTGCACTGGCCCCGTTGTACTGTGGCTCCTGATGGATAATCCAAGTGGATGATGCACACTGGTGGTGGGAGAGGAGAGACCCCCTGATATGATTGTAAAGCCCTTCGGATGTGCATTAGTACATAGTAAAGCATTATATAAATGTCTCATTCATTCATTCCATGACAAACCATGTAACCACCACTACCGCATGATTGCTCACCTTTTTGGAGGTGTTTGGAGTCAAAGTGCTGCCAATTTTGTCTTGCAATGAGTGGCAGAAGACAACCGTGGGAACTTCTCTGATGACAGTACCAACAGAGGATGTCACCATTAAAATTGCTTCCGAACTCTGTGAACTGCTCAGCTGTACAGGTTTCAGAGTAATCAAGTGGTGAAACAAGTCTAAGGAAGTGATAAATTAAATATCATCCGAACACTGGGCAAAGTCATTGCATGGGCTCTACCTTGATCAAGAGGATTTGCCAGGAAAGAGATTTCTTAACATTTGATGTCAAGGCAGTAAACAAACCTGCAACAAAGAGAGGAGTATTGAGCACCACCAGTTCCATCTATAAGCTCATTCGTGCTTAGAGCAAAAACAATCTTTCACGTGTTGTGCCACAGGAAAGTAGCACAGTGGCACAGAGGGTTAAATGTCTTGCCTCTGCTGTCCACACTGACATTTCCAAGATGTCTTAGGCCAACTCCTACTAGTTGCTTCTCAGCAATCCAGCTACATCACTTTTCGGATGCTTCAGAACTGGCTTACGGTGCTGTTTCATACATCAGGATTGACAACATCTGAAGGCTGGTAATGTCAAAGGCCAGACTTGGACCTGTCAAGCCAATTAGCAAAACGACTAAAGCTACTAGCAGCGGTAGTTACTACAGAGCTGGACCAGCTTATAAAGCACCATTTGGAAATTCCAATCACTAAGACTTTTTTCCTGGACAGACAGTACAATCATACTTCAGTACATCAACAGAAAGCATTGTTGTTTTCAGACCTTCATCGCCAATTGTATTGCAAAAATACATGTGTGTTCAGAACCATGTCATCGGAGACACACTGACTCTAACTCTGCAGATGATGTCTCTCGCGGAATGACTGCGGAAGAGGTCTTGTCAAGTGAACAATGGGTATCTGGTCTGCACTTTCTTCAGCTTAAAGAGGATCAATGGCCTGCTCAACCCATCATAAATGACTTGCCAGAGGAAGCAGAGATTAAGCGAACTAAAAGATGTCTATGCAGCTATAAAAACAAACCATGACATGAAAAATGCAATGGACAGACTACTGGATTGAAAAGGGCATCTGCTATTTTGTTGCATGCCAGGGTTTTGTCTCGCAATAAAGCAAGTGTGCATCTTTCCGACAGCATCACTGTTGGTGAGCTCTAGCAAGCAGGGTTAGCTATTCTCAGTTACATACAAGCTGCATCTTTCTGATCTATTTAAGCAAAAAACAGTTCCCTTCTCAAGCTTAAACCCTTTGAGAATGAGAACAACCAACTCCTTTGCATAGGAGGCTTACAAATGCCTCAATTCCCTTTGAGGCTAATTCAATTCAATTCAAGTTTATTTGTATAGCGCTTTTTACGATACAAATCGTTGCAAAGCAACTTTACAGAAAATTAAGTTTCTACAATATTTAGTAGTAGCTTATCAGTGGTGACTGTCAGTGTATATGGCAGAAATTTACGGCAAAATCAATTAAAGACGTAATCAAACAGACGATGAACACTATTAACAGCAATTATTATATGATGCAATCAAACCTATAGCAAAATTTGGTAGTTCTGTATGTTGTTTCAGGGTTGGCATCATCTGAGGTCCTCTGAGGGGTTGGCATCATCTCTTCTCAGGTGTTCTGAATCCAGACTGAAGCTTGTGTAAATCCTAGTTACCACGGGATGTCAATCCCATGGCAAAAACAGAGAAACAAATAGAGACATAATTAGCGTAGCTGCTGGTTCTTCATCCATCAAGAAATGTCTGTTAAACAGGCTGAGATGTTGTAACAAAGTGACCTGTCCCTGTTGGTTAGCGCAGTACTTACACACACACACACACACACACACACACACACACACCCCATCTTACCTCATTCCTCCTCCATTATTCCCTGCTGAGGCGATGTGGGTGCACACACACGCCATTAGCATACTGGTCACTCTCATACACGCAAACATATCCAATCCATTTCCATCCCCTGACAGTAATCCATGCTGCGCATAACACATACACATACATGCATATTTTGGAGTTGTCCTTTTTTTTTAGGCACCAATTGTATCTGTTGGCGTTCTTATTCTTATTCTTCTTCTGTTTCTTCCGCTCTTGAGTCTATGGCAGCCTATAGAAATGTATAGCCTATATCGTCTAATTATCCTATAGAAACAGCCTATAGTTAATTTGGCACACTGATAGAGGACAGTCTCAACATTAACCATAGCAAATTTGGTGTCTCTATCTCAAACATGAACTAGCTTTTCTGCATCAGAAACAGGTAACATGTTTCGTAGTTTGGCAATGTTTCTAAGATGGAAGAATGCTGTTTTTGTAACTACTCTGGAATAAAAAATACTGGGTGTCTATTTATATTTAGTTAAAAGTGACCGTAAAACATTAGCTTGAGTGGTGCAGATGGATAAGTGTGTGCCCTAGGCTTTTTGACGCGATCGACCTGGGTTCGATCCCACCTTTTGCCAAACTTTTTTTTCCTCCCTTTTCAAATCTCGTATTAGCAATGGATTCTATTTACACTAAGTGAAAA
>NW_015637141.1:14053-17217 GCF_001515625.1 Sinocyclocheilus rhinocerous
CTAGGATCTAGTTGTGGTTTCTTAATAAGAGGCTTAATAACCGCCAGCTTGAATGGTTTTGGGACGTGACCTAAAGACAACGACGAATTAATAATATTGAGAAGCGGTTCTTCTGCTACAGGTAACAACTCTTTCAGTAATTTGGTTTAGCAGTGATAAGTTTATTTAGCTCTTCCTGTCCTATAGTTGTAAAGCACTGCAGTTTATCTTTGGGTGCGATGAATGAAGCTGATGTATTAGACACTGTAGAATCTACATTTGCTATTGTATTTCGGATGTTATCTATTTTATCACTGAAGAAATTCATAAAGTCATTACTATGAAACTGTGAGGGAATCGAACAGACAGTCTTTATAGATTGGACAGTGCAAGTACTTCTATTTAAGTGGGTAGAACAAAAGCCATCATAGCTGTTATTTGAGAATTGGCTTTCTAGTCATATGGAGCGTAGCGTCCTGGAGATGTTGTCCGACAGGAGTTCCGTTCCGACTCTGCTGGGGTGCAGGCCATCAGCGCGAAAAAGCCTAGGACGCTCACAGAAAATATTCCAATTATTAACAAAGAGCAGTTTCTGTTCTTTACACCATGACAACAACCATTCACTTAAAGCAAAAAGTCTACTAAACCTTTCGTATTCTCATCGATACGTGGGAAGTGGTCCTGACATGATGATCGTTTTCGCGGGCGATGTGCTGTGCACCGTCTCGATCAGGCTCCTGAAGTCCCTCTTCAGTGTCTCCGTCTGCCGCAGCTTGGTGTCGTTAACCCCTGCGTGAAGCACGACTGGTCCGGGGCTCTCATCGCCCTTCAGGATCGCAGGTATCTGCGCAGAAACATCGAGAACACGAGCACCAGGGAAACAGTGAGTGTGCACTTTACCTTCAGCTAACGTAGCACGGACGTGCCGGACAATGGAGTCTCCAACGATCACAGCGTTGCGTTCTGTCTCGCTAATCTAATTAGCTAATTAAACTAAATTAAACTAAACTAATCACCCAGTGATCCTACCTAACTATCATTAAGTTACCCTACTGTTTCATATGTGGGATTGCTAGGATTACGTGGTTTTGTTAGAGCTCTTCCAGTAGTCCTTTTAGTTTACATTTCAAAGTAATTTCGCCTGGGGTAAATCCTGTGCTCTCTTGTCAGGCTGTACTAATGGCAAGCCTGAACTCCGACAACCACTTATCCCAATTACGATGATTGTCTTCCACATATGAAGTGATCATGGTTTTAAGTTTTCTGTTAATGTATTCTGTAAGGTTGGTTTGAGGATGATATGCTGTGGTTAACTTTCGTAAGACACCCAATTGTTTGCAGATGAAATTTATGAGGTTCAAGGTGAATTGTGCCCCTTTGTCAGATACTAGGTAGTCCAGAGTTATCCACCTTGTGAAAATCTCATCAATGAGGATCCGTGCTATCTGAGGTGCTTTGGCGACATGTAATGGAAACAGCCCAACCCATTTTTAACAGTAGTCTATTACGACTAACAGACATTCATTCTTTTTGGGACTTTTTGGAAAAGGCCCCATCAGGTCCACACCCAACATTTGTCCAGGTATGTGTACTTTTAGTATGTTTGACATTCCTTGCAGTATTTCCATAGGCAGAGTTCAATGAGGCCAAAGGGAAGATGTAGTAATTCAAATTGCCCTGTTGCGGTTACAAATGCAGTCTTTTGATTATTATCAGGTTCCATTTCTAACTGCCAGTATCCGCTCTTAAAATCTAGAGTACTGAATATCGATACTGCATGTAAAGATCCCAGTGGATCCTGGATCTGGTGCATGGGATAACCATCTAAGTGGGTTTTTGCATTTAGTTCACGATAATCCACACACAATCTTAAGTTACCTCTTTTTTAAGCACAACTACAACAGGTAAAGCCCATGGAGAAACTGAAAAATGAATAATATTCTTGAACTGTTGTTTGTGCGCTGACACTCTGTATGTTGGAATATCTCAAATCGTGCCCTGGAAGGTCAATGCCCTGCAGAGTTTAGCTCCAATCCTAATCAAAGGTCGTCAGGATCCATAGAAAATCACAGGTAAGTGAGTTGAGCTAAACTCTGCAGGGCCCTCCAAGACTGGATTTGAGGAACCCTGCTGTGTGCTCTCTTCCCAACCAGTTTGATTCTGTGTCTTACAGTTTTTGAATGACCTATTTCGTGAATACAGATGGTTGGCCAATTTCTCAGCAGACTTTCTGATTAGTTTTTAAATTAATCAGTGGAGTCCACTTTCAGGATTAGTTGGCTGATGGATTGTAAGGCTTCTACCGTTACATCTGAGGTGTAGGTAGGCAAAATAGAAGTTGAGTGAAGGTTTGGAAGATTCATATGACCACAGCAGAAATATATACAGGAGAATTCATCCTCGGAAGGAAAGCTGTATTGCAAGCTCATGAAATCTAATACTATTCTTGAAGTCATCAAGAAATCCATACCCAGGATCAATGTTCCCTCTAATTTTTTTTTCTTGCTGAGCAAAACTTTTCTCTATTGGGTGGACATTTCAGCCACCTGAGCAAAAACATTCTTTATACCTGACCTGTACAGCGCGCACAAAAAAAGTGTGTAACTTTTAACTTTAATGTGCTATTTGTATTTAATTTGACCCGTGACTAAATTATGTACATTTTAGGTTACCTGAGAAAATTGTTTTTTTCCCCCCAGTATAATACACTGCCATTCAAAAGTTTGGGATCAATAATGTTTATTAAAGAAGTTTCTTATGCTCATCAAGGCTGTATCTATTTGATAAAAATACTGAATATTATTTCACAAAATAATATTGTGTAATATTATTGCAATTTAAAAATTTATAATCAATGTTGGAAACAGTTGTGCTGCTTAATATTTTTTTGGGACCTGTGATATTTTTTCAGGATTCTTTGATAAATAAAAAGTTAAAAAGAACAGTGTTTATTAAAAATATAAATTTTACAATATACACTATTCAAAAGTTTGTGGTCAGTAATTTTTTCTTTTTTTTAAAGAAATTAAAACTTTTATTCAGCAAGAATGGCAATTAAATGGATAAAAAGTGATAGTAAAGACTTATATTTTTAGAAAAGATTTCTATTTTGAATAAATGCTGTTCTTTTTAACTTTTTATTAATCAAAGAATCAAAGAAAAAAGTATCACAGGTTCCAAAAAAA
>NW_015637141.1:17695-19773 GCF_001515625.1 Sinocyclocheilus rhinocerous
TTTGCGTTGGCTCTCGATTTGAGCTATTTCGTCCGCAACCATTAAAATATTCGGTTTCTACAGCGACTCATTTGGCACACATCATTCTCTTTCTATGACACCTGTAAACCGCATTCACCGGTTCTTCTAACTCTATAGCGGTTTACCCGAGCATTGCAATTCATTAGCTTTCGCAAATGGCTTTCCCAACTCATTTATGCGTGTGCGCGGCACATTATTCTGCGCGGCTGCGGTGGAAGAAGTGCGCGGCCGTCAGAGGTGTAAAGTATTGGAGTAAATGTAATTAGTTACTGTACTTAAGTATCTTTTTGGGTACTTTGTAGTTGTACTGAGTATCAAAGATATTAGCAACTTTTACTCTTTACTTCACTACATTTTTTAATGAGTATCTGTACTCTTTACTCCACTACATTTGAAATGAGTGTTGCAGTTACACATTAAATTTTGCATGGACCTAGCTTTTTCTGCAGCAGTTTATTTCTGCTACAAAAGACATGATACTGCCTATTACAGGTCACTGAAAGTACTGCATCTTGTGCGTTTTGCCCTTACTCACCCAAACTTGTCAACAAGGCTACTTTATGTGAATGCGAGTTCCTTAAGTATTTGTGAATCACAGGTGTTTTATATATGAGATGAGGACATGACTGCAACATTATTTTATTTATCCATTATACTGAAGAGACATTTTTGAAAGATGTTGTTTTTTGTTTGTCTGTTTGTTTGTTTTGTTTTGTAATTTTGAGGTGTTCAGTTTTATTTTAGTTTTAGAAAATAAACGTGATTGCCCTCTTCACAAATCAACTCTTTCTTGTTTTTGTTACATATTCTCTGTGCCTTGCCCTGGACTTTTAGGTCACTTCCTGTCTCCCGTGGTGTTTGTAGTCCGTTTGTTCATTGGTTCCCCTTGATTAGTCTCCCCACCCAGGTGTGTCTTATCTTGTTAAGCTTGTTAACCCCTTACAGTTTTTCACTGGCATGTCTCTTTGACTAGTGCATCTTTGAGCCTATATTTAGTATAAGTAAAATACTTAAGTACTGTTAAAATCAGATACTCTAAGACTTTTACTCAAGTTGTTTTGGAATTGGTGACTTGTAATGTGTAGTGGAGTAATTTTCATTGTAAGGTATCTGTACTTTTACTCAAGTATGGTTTTTAGGTACTCTTTACACCTCTGGCGGCCGTGCACGCGCAGCTTAGAGGAAATATTGCCCAGGATGATTGGAACTGTAATAAGAGACTCTGATCTGACATACAGTGTTAACTTGAACATCTTGCCTTGAAGTTCAAGTCACCTTTATTTGTATAGCGCTTTATACAATCCCTGCAAACAAGCCTGCACCTTTCCGGGCCCACTTAGGGCTAGCCTAAGGGCCCCCAGTGGGCTGCCAGCACAGGGCCTCTGAGATTTTGCTCATTGGCAAAACTTTGGCCCCTTAGTGCTGGGCAGCCCTCACTTAGCCCACACTATTAATCTACAACAGGTGTGCCCAACCTGGTCCTGATCAAACACAACTGAACCAACTAATTAGGATCTGAAGGAGCACTTGATAATTACAGACAGGTTTGTTTAATCAGGGTTGGAACTGAACTCGGAACGGAACTGAACTCTTTAAAAAGTGACATGACATGTGGCCAAGTATGGTGACCCATACTTGGAATTAGTGCTCTGCATTTAACCCATCCAAAGTGCACACAAACAGCAGTGAACACACACACACCGTGAACACACACCCGGAGCAGTGGGCAGTCATTTTTGCTGCGGCGCCCGGGGAGCAGTTGGGGGTTCGGTGCCTTGCTCAAGGGCACCTCAGTCGTGGTATTGAAGGTGGGAGAGAGCGCTGTACATTCACAGTTTTCTGTTTATAATATAGGCCTAACATAATATATGAGAGCACTGTACATTCACTCCCCCCACCCACAATCCCTGCCGGTACGAGACTCGAACTCGCAACCTTTGGGTTACGAGTCAGACTCTCTAACCATTAGGCCACGACTTCCCCTAAACCTTTAGGAAGGTAGATCAAGTATCAGTTTTCAAATCTCCCAGCATATTAAAAATGTTTTGAAGTCACGA
>NW_015637141.1:20066-20282 GCF_001515625.1 Sinocyclocheilus rhinocerous
ATAACTTAAGTCTTTGGGAAAAACAGTTATTATACATCTGAAATGGATGCAGTCACCACATAACTAATGTCTATATTGTCAAAAATGTACAGTAATCAAAGGGATTCCAAATCAATGGATTTATTAAATACAAAATAGAAAAAATTCAATTCAGGTTAATACAGCTACATATAGCCAAAAATGTAAATACACAAAAGTACAAAAAAAAGCAATGTA
>NW_015637141.1:20292-23412 GCF_001515625.1 Sinocyclocheilus rhinocerous
TAGAGAGAGAGAGAGAATAATGCACGGTGCATGTAGACAGTATTTATGTGAACACTCACCAGTGCAGGCATTTTGACAATCCGTGTTTTGACCATTTTAGGCGCGCCACCGAAGACAATAAGCTTGTTCATGTTCCGCTCAGACCTCGCGCACATCCAACATTCCAAATGAAGCAGAAGGAAGAGGTTATGGCTCAAGAGTGATACTGCCAAATAAAAGTTGATCAAAGTGGAAATTATGTTCCTTGACATTCTCAAAGCAGTGGCGGACTGGCTGTACAATGTGGGCCGGCCCATTGAGTAAATATAAAGAATGAATTATAGTAAATGTACGTAGCCTATATCCTTCCATCGGCCCATAATGGCCAGCGTGGCCCACTTGAATCAAACATTATTAAACTAATTATTTTAGCATGTTCCGGCTCAGTGCAGCGGCTCAAAAGCGCTCGTCAATGTCAAAATGTTTGAAATATCCAATCAAATCGAAGGCGGGATTTACTGTTCACAGATGCTGAGCTGCGCAGCATTTGAATGCGAGCTGAGGTAAGATGTAAGCAGCTGAATAGCGAGACGATTCAGCAATATTTGCCAACTGTTTACGATTTTAAAAAAAAAGTTAAACGACACATTAATTTTCAGGGATACAAACTACTACTTGCATTTTCGAATTTCTTAATGCCATTTACGTTTTTCGTCACAATATAAGATAAGAGTGAATGTTTGTAACTCTATATCCAGTCTTTCTTCTGTAATTTGTGTCTAAGAAAATGTTTTTAAAAATCCGTAAAATATCATTCTCAAACTTACTCTAGAACATTGTAAATCTGAAGACTTGGTAACAATCGCCAAGTGCCGTGATTAGGAATTATAGCCTAATAAAATATATAATTTGCCAGCCAGTTTCACATGCATCACACACTGGCGGTCAAATGTTTAAAATAATTAAGACTTTTTATTTATTTTTTTGAAAGAAGGCTGAATTTATTTGATCAAAAATACAGTAACAAATATTAATACTATGAAGTATTACACTTAAAATAGTGGTTTTACTTATTTAAAAATGTAGGCTAATTTATGTCTGTGATTAAAGCCGAATTTTCAGCATCATTACTCCAGTCTTCAGTGTCATGTTCCTTCAGAAATCATTCTAATATGCTGTTTTACTGCTTAATTATTATCAGTTATTATTTGTGATCGATTACTAATGGTCCTTATTATTATCAATACTGAAAATGTAATTTTTGTTATGTTTTTGCTTAATATTTTTGTGGAAACGGTGATAGGCCCTACTTAAATTTTTTCAGGATTATTTGATAAATACAAAGTTAAAGAATTCAGCATTTATTTGAAATATAAATAATTTGTGATAAGTATAAATATCTTTACTGTCACTTAAATTAATTTAATGCAACCTTGTTAAATAAAAGTATTAATTTATAAAGGCTATGTTTTTAATCTTACCCTAGACTGAATGGTAATGTATCATATTTCCTACAAAAATATTGAGCAGCATAACTGTTTTCAGCATTGATAATAATCAGAAATGTTTCTTGAGCAGCAACTCAGCATATTTTAATGATTTCTGAAGGACCAATAGAAAGGCACCATTAAACCAGTGCACATTCTGCACTACATTCCAAGTCTTGTGTAAAAATTCTTTATCTTTATTAAAAAATGATTTACTATTGGTCATATACACAAGGAAAGACAATTTATATTGTAAAGAATGAATGAATGATATTATTCATTGATAATGATAATTAATGATAATGATATAAGAATTTCAATAAAAAAAAATAGATGCCATTTTTATTTCTGTATTGTGTTATATTTTTGTGTTAGTAAGAGATGTTAAAAAATGCTCTGTGCATAATGAGCTGGTGGGTTTTTGTAGATCTGGTGTAGTGGGCTGCTCTGTGCCAGAAAGTCCAGGGCCACTTTTTAGCCCCAGTCCGCCCCTGTCTCAAAGACAATGTCAACCACCAAAGAGACTTCAGTACTTTTAATTAGACAAACCACTTACCTTGGTTATACCATCTTTGTTACATAGACTCAGTACAGTCTTCATTACGTTGTTGTGTCTGATTTCCTTATAGATACCTCCTGAAAATTGCTCAGTTTATCTCCATCTGAAGTGATCAGACAATCAGAAGATGCAACTAGTGTTGTCAAAATACCAAAATTGTGACTTCGATATAAATGCAAACAACAAACAATATGACATACAGTGGGGAAAATATTTATTTGATCCCCTGCTGATTTTGTAAGTTTGCCCACTTACAAAAAAGGAAGGGTCTGTAATTTTTATGGTAGGTTTATTTTAATGTATAGAGACAGAATGCCAACCAAAAAATCCAGAAAAAACATTATATAAGGGTAAGAAATTGATTTCAGTGAGTGAAATAAGTATTTGATCCCCAAGCAAAACATGACTTAGTACTTGGTGCAGAAACCCTTGTTGGCAAGCACAGAGGTAAGATGTTTTTTTGTAGTTGTTCATCAGGTTTGCCCACATCTCAGGAGGGATTTTGGTCCACTTCTCTTTACAGATTTTCTATAGAATTGAGGTCTGGAGACTGGCTAGGTCACTCCATGACCTTAATGTGCTTCTTCATGAGCCACTCCTTTGTTGCCTTGGCGGTCTTTAGGGTCATTGTAATCCTTGAAGACTTATCCATGACCCAATCTTCAGTGTTCTGGATGAGAGAAGGAGGTTCTCGTCCAAGATTTTACAGTACATGGCCCCGTCCATTTGCCCCTCAATGCGGTGAAGTCGTCCTGTACCCTTAGCAGAAAAACAGCCCCAAAGCATAATGTTTCCACCTCCGTGCTTGACTGTAGGGATGGTGTTCTTGGGGTCATAGTCAGCATTTCTCTCCCTCCAAACACGGCGAGTCGAGTTAATGCCAAAGAGCTCAATTTTGGTCTCATCTGACCACAGCACTTCCTCCCAAGCCTTCTCTGAATCATTTAGATGTTCTTTGGCAAACTTTAAACGGGCCTGTACATGTGCCTTCTTGAGCAGGGGGACCTTGCGGGCGCTGCAGGATTTCAGACCATTGCGGCGTAGTGTGTTACCAATGGTTTGCTTGGTGACTGTGGTCCCAACTGCCTTAAAGGG
>NW_015637141.1:26008-31422 GCF_001515625.1 Sinocyclocheilus rhinocerous
GGGACCTTGCGGGCGCTGCAGGATTTCAGTCCATTGCGGCGTAGTGTGTTACCAATGGTTTGCTTGGTGACTGTGGTCCCAACTGCCTTAAGATCATTAACAAGCTCCTCCAGTGTAGTTCTGGGCTGATCCCTTACCTTTCTCATGATCATCCTTACCCCATGAAGCGAGATCTTGCACGGAGCTCCAGACCGAGGCCGGTTGATGGTTATTTTGTATTTCTTCCATTTCCGAATAATCGCATTAACAGTTATTCCCTTCTCACCAAGCTTCTTGTTGATGGTCTTGTAGCCCATTCCAGCCTTGTGCAGATCTACAATCTTGTCTCTGACATCCTTTGACAGCTCTTTGGTCTTGCCCATGGAGGTGGGAGAGGTTGGAATGGAAGATACAGATTGTCTGGACAGGTGTCTTATACACCTAACGAGCTGACATTAGGAGTAACTTCTGAAAGTGGCAGGACTAATCTGTGTTCCACATGGGCACATAACCAATCTGTGGGAGCCAGAATTATTGCTGGTTGGTAGGGGATCAAATACTTATTTCACTCACTGAAATGCAAATCAATTTCTAACCTTTATATAATGAGTTTTTTTGGTTGAGACTGGCTAGGTCACTCCATGACCTTAATGTGCTTCTTCATGAGCCACTCCTTTGTTGCCTTGGCGGTGTTTAGGGTCATTGTAATCCTTGAAGACTTATCCATGACCCAATCTTCAGTGTTCTGGATGAGAGAAGGAGGTTCTCGTCCAAGATTTTACAGTACATAGCCCTGTCCATTTGCCCCTCAATGCGGTGAAGTCGTCCTGAACCCTTAGCAGAAAAACAGCCCCAAAGCATAATGTTTCCACCTCCGTGCTTGACTGTAGGGATGGTGTTCTTGGGGTCATAGTCAGCATTTCTCTCTCTCCAAACACGGCGAGTCGAGTTAATGCCAAAGAGCTCAATTTTGGTCTCATCTGACCACAGAACTTTCTCCCAAGCCTTCTCTGAATCATTTAGATGTTCAGATGGGCCTGTACATGTGCCTTCTTGAGCAGGGGGACCTTGCGGGCACTGCAGGATTTCAGTCCATTGTGGCGTAGTGTGTTACCAATGTTTTGCTTGGTGACTGGTCTTAACTGCCTTAAGATCATTAACAAGCTCCTCCCGTGTAGTTCGGGGCTGATCCCTCACCTTTATCATGACCATCCTTTCCTCATAAGGCGAGATCTTGCATGGAGCACCAGACAGAGGGCGATTGATGGTTATTTTGTATTTCTTCCATTTCCGAATATTCACACCAACAGTTGTCTCCTTCTCAAAAAGCTTCTTGCTGATGGTCTTGTAGCCCACTCCAGCCTTGTGCAGATCTGCAATCTTGTCTCTGACATCTTTTGACAGCTCTTTGGTCTTGCCCATGGTGGTGGGAGAGGTTTGAATGGAAGATACACATTCTATGGACTGGTTTCTTTTATACTCATAACAAGATGACATTAGGAGTAATTTCTTAAAGTGACAGGACTAATCTGTGTTCCACATGGGCACATAACCAATCTGTGGGAACCAGAATTCTTGCTGGTTGGTAGGGGATCAAATACTTATTTCACTCACTGAAATGCAAATCAATTTCTAACCTTTATATAATGTGTTTTTTTCTGGATTTTTTGGTTGATATTCTGTCTCTATCCGTTAAAATAAACCTACCATAAAAATTACAGACCCTTCAAACAGGGCAAACTTACAAAATCAGCAGGGGATCAAATAAATATTTTCCCCACTGTAAATAGACTAATTTATAACATTAAATAAAACATTTTGTCAGAACCTCAAATTGTCACGGTTGCACTACTGAGTGGAGTGCGGAACAAGGAACGGAGGGAGACGTGGAGTACATCAATCCAGAGACTTTTAATAACTTAAAGGAAACACGGAAAACTCATGTAGAACAGGAGGGTCAGACAGCTCACAGATTCCATCAAAAATATCTTAATTTGTGTTCCGAAGATGAACGGAGGTATTACGGGTTTGGAACGACGTGAGTAGATAATGACAGAATTTTCATTTTTGGGTGAACTGTCTCTTTAAGATCATTAACAAGCTCCTCCCGTGTAGTTCTGGGCTGATCCTTCACCTTTCTCATGATCATCCTTACCCCATGAGGCAAGATCTTGCACGGCGCTCCAGACCAAGGCCGATTGATGGTTATTTTGTATTTCTTCCATTTCCGAATAATCGCACCAACAGTTGTCTCCTTCTCACCAAGCTTCTTGCTGATGGTCTTGTAGCCCATTCCAGCCTTGTGCAGATCTACAATCTTGTCTCTGACATCCTTTGACAGCTCTTTGGTCTTGCCCATTGTGGTGGGAGAGGTTGGAATGGAAGATACAGGGCAGGACTAAACTGTGTTCCACATGGGCACATAACCAATCTGTGGGAGCCAGAATTCTTGCTGATTGGTAGGGGATTGAATACTTATTTCACTCACTGAAATGCAAATCAATCTCTAACCTTTATATAATGTGCTTTTTCTGGATTTTTTGGGTTGGTATTCTGTCTTTATTCATTAAAATACACTTCCATAAAATTACAGACCCTTCATTTCTTTGTAACTGGGCAAACTTACAAAATCAGCAGGGGATCAAATAAGTATTTTCCCCACTGTACAACAAAAATACAAATGAAATAAACAGTCCTTTATTTTTTTTCAGGTACAGTAGGTCTAGTCATCAGTAGCATTCAAGTAAGAAACACTACGGAAATTAAATAAATGTAAAAAATAAATATATAGTCTTCACTGTATCAATTAAATACACATTTTCTAAAAAAAAAAAGCTATTAAAAGTATTTATTTATTTATTCAGTCAAAAGCAGTGATTTTCTCATAAATTATGAAAGACAACTTAACTTGAGATTGCATGCTGTCTGAAGCCCAAACTATACTTCAGCCATCCACGTTCCGTTGAAGGTCCAAGCACTGTCTGTGGATATCTATGCACACTGTCCTCATGCAGGCCAATTTTTGTTTCCATGCGGATGGTGCGCATACAACAGCGAATGTGCAAGTTGAATGTCGAAACAGAAGAGGCTTCAGTTCATTCAAAACAGTAAAGACCGCCTTATGGTGGTTATTGTACTCAAACAATATCTGTGGGTGGATTTGGACAAGCACCACTGATATTTTCTTCAGAAAATTTACATGTCTAGTTCTTCTACAGATTTCAGCATAAAACTCATGTCGCACCAATCGATGAATGAGGTTTGACTGTTGATTCACAGAGTTGGGCTCTTTTGATCCAGACTGGCAAACAGTCTTGCAAATATGACTCCATAAACTGTAAAGCCATTCCCTAGCAACTGTACAACAACATGAATAAGCCAATTCCCAGCACCAGAACATTGTAGATACATGTCTACTGGCCAACTCTGGGGTCTCTAGGTCCAACTCTATAGTGCCACCATCAAAAATACATTTTACTTTTGGTTGTAACTTTTGAACCTTTTGTCCGAGAAACAAACTTCTTAGTACGTCTGATTACACTTTTTATATTCCTTACAATCAGTATATTGCATTAGGACTCTACCCATTAAAATTACATTATTTCATTGCCTTCAAATTTGGTTCAATTCTCACTAAAATTGGTACAGGTGATCACAGCCGCACATATCTGACTAAACAGAATTTTTTTATTTTTAACATCTTCCAGTTACAGTAACACAAATTTAACAATGTCAACCCAAAATCAGACGAGATACTGCTTTATTAAATGCTTTGAATTAAAATAAAATAAAAATGACTTTTGGTAGTATTGTTCTAAATTTGTTTTCTTGTCATTGTGTTTTCTGGGTTATGCTGATTCCAATGATATCCCATTTGCTAATTTCTGTCATTTTGCATGTCTGCCATTTTAAAGTATATGAAACAAAACAATGTCAATACGTTTAAACATTAAATTTGCTTTGGTTGAGAAAGAACACCACATAGACAGAATGACCTTCAGTTAGATGGACAGATTGTGATTCTGAAAGGTTCTTCAGAAGTTATTAGTATGCTTGAGAAAAGCTTTGACAAGTTAAAGGGATAGTTCACCCAAAAATGAAAATTAGCCCATGATTTACTCACCCTCAGGGCATCCTAGGCGTATCTGAGGGTGTGTTCACACTTCTCATGTTTGGTTCGATTAAAACGAACTCTAGTGCGATTGCTCTGTTAGTTCATTTGAGTAAGTGTGAACACTGCCAACCGAACCCTGGTGTGCACCAAACAAACAGACAGAGACCGCTAAAAAGATGAGTCTCCGTCCGCTTCCAAACGAACTCTGGTGCGGTTTGAATGAAATATGAACACAACACGGACCAAATACTTCTAAACGAACCAAACACAGGAAGTAATGACAAGATGCGACGCTATGCGACATGATTTGACGACGCGGAGCGAGCGTTGTATCCAAAACAAAATGAGCAGAGGACAAACCTGGAGCAACGAGGAGGTAAAGTGCCTTTTATGAGCTCTTCGTGAGTTCGCAGGTGGTAAAAATAAAATCATAAGTACAAGCAACAATGGCAATGCAGTCCAGCAGACGGCATTAGGTGTATTCAACTTAAAGCAGCGCTGAGCAGACCAATCGGTGAATGGGTACTTTGATGTCACACACCAATCGGTCTGAGCAGCGCCACTTTAAGTCGAACACACCTTTTGTTTGGGGTGTTCAGTGAGTTCCGTCACGATCAAACGAACCAAGAGAACCGAACTACAAGTGTGAACGCACCCTAACATTCCTCTTTCAGACGAACACAATCGCGGTTATGTTTAAAATGGTCCTGGCTCTTCCAAGCTGTATAATGGCAGTGAATGGTGCCCCTGTTTTTGAAGCCTAAAAAACTGCATCCATCCATCATAAAACTAATCCACATGGCTCCGGGGTGTTAATAAAGGCCTTCTGAAGTGAAACGATGCATTAGTGTAAGAAAAATATAGATTTTTAAAATTTATATACTGTAATCTCCAGCTTCCGGTCGCTCAAGCAGGCGCATTCATGACAAGGCCTTCGAGCGTATGACGTAGACGTAGCGGAAGGCGCAACGTAAGCTCTAGGGAGAAGAGTGTAGTCTCGCGAGAATAAGCTCCGGGAAGAAGAGTGTAGTCTCGCAAGAACCAAGTTTTGTTTACAGCACAGGGAAACCACATGAACTACATCTGTAGTTTGTGCCGCCGCTGCAGCCTCCTCCATCTCGCATTTCTGGTCGGTATACTCGAGTTCAAACAAATATGGCTGGGCAAAAAAACTCATTCTCCTCTTGCCTTATATCGAAATCCTCCGTCATTTTTCACTCAGAATCTTCGTTTTGTAGTACTAGTTCGTGACAGGTGTTTTGTTTTGCTTTCTCCTCTGTGCTTCTGCGTTCGTTTCTCTCTCCCCAGAGCTTAAGTTGCG
>NW_015637141.1:31677-32987 GCF_001515625.1 Sinocyclocheilus rhinocerous
GGAGAAGAGTGTAGTCTCGCGAGAACCAAGTTTTGTTTACAGCACAGGGAAACCACGTGAACTACATCTGTAGTTTTTGCCGCCGCTGCAGCCTCCTCCATCTCGTGGAGTTCCTGTTCGGTTTACTCCGGTTCAAACAAATATGGCTGGGCAAAAAACTCATTCTCTTCTTGCCTTATATCGAAATCCTCCGACATTTTTACTCAGAATCTTAGTTTTTGTAGTACTAGTTCGTGACAGGTGTTTTGTTTTGCTTTCTCCTCTGTGCTTCTGCGTTCGTTACTCTCTCCCCAGAGCTTAAGTTGCGCCTTCTACTACACCTACGTCATGCGCTCAAAGGCACGCCTTGTCGTGAACGCGCCTGCTTCAGCGACCGGAAGCTGGAGATTACAGTCTATACATTTTTAAAAATCTATATTTTTCTTACACTAACACATCGTTTCGCTTCAGAGGGCCTTTATTAACACCCCAGAGCACGTGGAGTAGTTTTATGATGGATGGATGGATGCACTTTTTTTGGGCTTCAAAAACGGGCACCATTCACTGCCATTATACAGCTTGGAAGAGCCAGGACAATTTTAAATATAACTGCGATTGTGTTTGTCTGAAACATTCCTCTTTCAGACGAACACAATCGCGGTTATGTTTAAAATGGTCCTGGCTCTTCCAAGCTGTATAATGGCAGTGAATGGTGCCCCTGTTTTTGAAGCCTAAAAAACTGCATCCATCCATCATAAAACTAATCCACATGGCTCCGGGGTGTTAATAAAGGCCTTCTGAAGTGAAACGATGCATTAGTGTAAGAAAAATATAGATTTTTAAAATTTATATACTGTAATCTCCAGCTTCCGGTCGCTCAAGCAGGCGCATTCATGACAAGGCCTTCGAGCGTATGACGTAGACGTAGCGGAAGGCGCAACGTAAGCTCTAGGGAGAAGAGTGTAGTCTCGCGAGAATAAGCTCCGGGAAGAAGAGTGTAGTCTCGCAAGAACCAAGTTTTGTTTACAGCACAGGGAAACCACATGAACTACATCTGTAGTTTGTGCCGCCGCTGCAGCCTCCTCCATCTCGCATTTCTGGTCGGTATACTCGAGTTCAAACAAATATGGCTGGGCAAAAAAACTCATTCTCCTCTTGCCTTATATCGAAATCCTCCGTCATTTTTCACTCAGAATCTTCGTTTTGTAGTACTAGTTCGTGACAGGTGTTTTGTTTTGCTTTCTCCTCTGTGCTTCTGCGTTCGTTACTCTCTCCCCAGAGCTTAAGTTGCGCCTTCTACTACACCTACGTCATGCGCTCAAAGGAACGCC
>NW_015637141.1:33027-34593 GCF_001515625.1 Sinocyclocheilus rhinocerous
TTATCCAAAGCGACTTACAAATGAGGACAATGGAAGCAATCAAAATAAAAAAGAGAGCAATGATATGCAAGTGCTATAACAAGTCTCAGTTCGCTTAACGTAGTACACGTAGCAAGGTTTTTTTTTATTATATAATAAATAAAAAGAAAACCGATAGAATAGAAAAAGAATACAGCAAGCTTTTTTTTAAAAGAAAATAAGCAGTTGAAAAGAAAGTGAAAAAGTGAAAGTGACGTGACATGTGGCCAAGTATGGTGATGGGGGAGCAGTTAGTAAATGAATTAGTGCAAGTCTAAGTTTTTAAAAAAAATTTTTTTAAGAATAGAATTAAAATAGAGAGTGCTAGAGTTAGAGGGTCAAATAAAGATGTTTTGGATTAATAGTAAAGGTTTGATATAACTGGCTGGAAGACCTGCCAAGATAGCATTGCAATAGTTCAGCCTGGACAGAACAAGAGCTTGAACAAGGAGTTGTGAAGCATGTTCCGAAAGAAAAGGACTGATCTTCTTGATGTTGAATAAAGCAAATCTGCGGGCAGTTTTAGCAATGTGGTCTGAAAAAGTCAGCTAATCATCAATCATAACTCCAAGACTTCTGGCTGTTTTTGAAGGAGTTATGGTTGATGTGCCTAACTGGATGGCGAAATTGTGATGATACGATGGGTTTGATGTAACCACAAGCAGTTCTATCTTGGCAAGGTTGAGTTGAAGGTGATGGTCCTTCATCTAGCAAGAAATGTCTGTTAGACAAGCTGAGATGCGAGCAGCTATCGTCGGATCCTCAGGATGGAACGAGAGGTAGAGTTGAGCGTCATCAGCATAGCAGTGATATGAAAAGCCATGTTTCTGAATGACAGAACCTAGTGATGCCATGTAGACAGAGAAGAGAAGTGGTCCAAGAACTGAGCCATGAGGCACCCCTCACTCCCTAGGCACTCCCCTTTTTAGAGCCCTGCATTTCAGCCCGGGCCCAACGGGCCCCGACTTTTTTACGCCCCTTGGGCCGGGCTTCGGGTCAATTTTCACGTCATAGTTCAGACGCGGGCCGGGCCTCGTGCCTGTTTTAGGCTTCTCCTTATTTTTATATTTTAGACATCCATCAATTAGTGATGAAAAAATTGCCGCGCTGGTGGAAACAACACGAGACCGTGCTGTCGCGACTGTCAAGAGTGGCTCGACGGTGTTTAGTGTCCCGCAGCAGCGAAGAGATCTGCGTTCAAATGCACGCAATAGGCTTAAGCTTGCCGCACAGCATCGGCGAAAGTAATTACCGTAAATGTGTCAGGGGGAAAGAGGATGGAGATATTTGAATTATTTACTAATAAATAGTGTTTTCTGAGTCCGTGTCGCAAAGATGAAATTGTCGATCCTAACTCGCCACTTCTTCATTAGACGAGCCTTTAGAGAAGTGCATCTTTACGGATTATGATTATAATGAAAGAGTTTTTGTTTTTGATTTGTTTTATTTCATTAAGTAGTAATTTAAAGCTTTCTATAGATATATTTATCATGTCTGTGAGGCATGTATTCGCTGAGTTTCGGTTCATTTTTGTGAAGCGCTCCTGTT
>NW_015637141.1:35038-37712 GCF_001515625.1 Sinocyclocheilus rhinocerous
TAAGTAGACCCTTTACAGTTACGAATGATGTATTACTCTTACCTTTATCTTTATGAGTAAAAATTACGGCATATCATTGAAAAAAATGCAAGTGATCGCGCTGGTGCCTCCATGTCCTGCAAAAAAACGAAACGAAATATAATCACTTTGCCATTACATACAAAACTGAACTATTTTAATAGCTGGAACAGTAGTATAAGCTGTTTTGGGAGAAGGGGGGGGAGACATGGGCTTGGGTCGGACTCGGGCCGGTAATTCTGATGAGCTGTCGGACACGGGCCAGGCTAGGGCCTGAGCGTCTCGGGCCATGGCCGGGCTAGGGCCTAAATCTGAGGCCCGTGCAGGGCTCTACCGCTTTTGGGTGAACTATCCCTTTAACAACATATTTTTGCATGGGATATAACAGGGTCTGGTACACACCAAACACTAAATCTGGAATAAAACAGTTTTTAATTACCTCACAAGATTAAATCAACTCTGTCTTCAATTAGTGCCCATTTACAGAATTTTGAATATATTACATACCCTTGGCTATATACATCAGCATGTCTGTTTGATATCTTATAATATTCAACACTGAAATACCATTGCCAGGGTTCTGAAAATCTGACCTGCTATAGTTGAAGATGTCATGTCTGTCTATAGAAATTAACTAATTTCTGTAATGAACTAATTTCGTCTATAGAAATTATCAACCTTTAACATTATAAAGTGTACCTCACCCTCAGACAGGATATATCCAATCCCTTACCCAAACATGAAACCTTAAAGTAAACATTTAATCATTACTAAAACAATTTTGACCATACTTTAATTCAGAAGGTTTTTTTTTTTTTTTACTAATGTTTCCAGCTGACTGTCACAGTGTACTAAACATTGTAGCTCAATTTCATGGGTGGTGCGTGGTGCTCAGAAATCACACCCTTGATCTTTTAGTCCCATTCCTCCTCGTCTCTTTCATGGTTGTTCTCCCACTGAGGTTCACGAAACTGGATGTTAGCCAACATGTCCCTCATAGCCACCATGAGTCTATTCACTTCCTGGTTCAATTCACGCCCAGCACGAGCAACTTCTTGTCTGTCTTCAGGCCTCTGAACATGGGGAGAAGGGGAGAAAAAAAACAAAACAATCATTAGCAGATGCAAATCATGCTTTGTATAGTAGTATGGCATAAATAATATTGTATCTTGTATAACCTGAGGCAAAAAGGGGTCAAAGACTACATGCAGGGTGTTTCAGTGACCTAGAGAGGTTATGGGGAATGTTCCTTCCTGTGTCAAGCCAGATGGGTTTAGGAGCGGGTTGCCTCCCCAAGCTTCTGGGTATTTTTAATTAGGCGGTCCCTCTGAATCCCACTCAAGTTTGGGCTGAGTAGACTGATCCCCCTCTTCAGGGCTTCAGGTGAACACCCCTGCTCAGAGTGTAGCTGTCTGTGGATAGTTATGCTCCAGCACAACACCCCTGCTCAGAGTGTAGCTGTCTGCGGATAGTTATGCTCCATCACAAACTTACTTTGCTCTGAAATAGAGGTCTACACGGAGGACCCGAGGACCCGACCCGGAATCCGTACGGGTTCGGGGCTATATTTTAAATGGTCAGCCGGGTCCGTAATTTTTGCTCAGGGATCGGCTCAGAGAGCACAGAGATGATAGCACATAAGTAAAACTAACGTCAGCAGCCATGGCACTGGACGAGCAATCGTTATTATAATCCAAATGGGCAAACAGTCTAAATTATTATGCAAGTTGACTCGAGATACGAAAAATGCAAAACTGCAAAGTCGCATTTGTCATCCGTCACCGTGACAGCAAGTGGACTTTTGAAACTGGAATAATGAATGGATTACGCATTTCAATTGGCAAGAGAGGAATAACACGGATGGAACTTTCTTGGCAAGGAGGATTGTGTACAAGGGAGAAGGCTTCTTACATTAGGTAAGACAAGAAGTTTAATTTTCGCAACTTGTTTATCGACTTGTTAATAGCAATTTGCTGTGGAATATGTGCCGATCGGGTCCAGTCGGGTCTGTGTCTTCCCGGCCGGGTTCGGGTCCATCTTTCAAATAATTGACGGTCCGCGTCAGTTCCGGGTAGTACATTTTTGACATTTCTCGGTTCTGCACGGGCCCGGGTCCAACTTTCAAAATAATAGACGGGTCCGGGTCGGTTCAGTGTAGCACATTTACGGGTCTCTTCGGGTTCAAATTTTTTGACCCGTGTAGACCTCTACTCTGAAATACAGCGGTCTGAGGGCAGCTGTGTTCTAGCCTGGCTTCTATGACTAGGTTGGGTTCCCCTTGGCACAAGTTCTCTCAAGTAAGTGCTGAAGTCTTTGTCTAGGAATCTGCTATTCGAGGATAGCTGTGTTCCAGCTCTGAGACTGCTCCCCTTGTTAGGGTTTTTAAAGGGTTAGTTCAACCAAAAATGAAATTTCTGTCATTAATTACTCACCCTCATGTCGTTCCACACCCCTAAGACCTTCGTTCATCTTCAGAACACAAATTAAGATATTTTTGATCAAATCCGATGGCCCAGAAAGGCCTCCATTGACAGCAACGCCACCCAGACTCTCAAGCTCCATAAAGGTACTAAAGATGTCATTAAAACAGTCGATGTGACTACAGTGGTTCTACAATAATTTTATGAAGCGACGAGAATACTTTTTGTGCGCATAA
>NW_015637141.1:37824-38195 GCF_001515625.1 Sinocyclocheilus rhinocerous
TTACAATATTTATTAATCTTTGTTAATGTTAGTTAATGAAAATACACTCGTTCATTGGTAGTTCACGTTAGTTCACAGTGCATTAACTAATGTTAACTTTGGATATTAATAATGCATTAGTAAATGTTGAAATTAACATTAAGATTAATAAATGCTGCAGAAGTATTGTTCATTCTTAGTTCATGTTAACTACACTAGTTAACTAATGTTAACTAATGAACCTTATTGTTAAGTGTTACCCTTTATATAAATGTATCTGTATACAGTAAAGCCACAATACCAACTACCAATAGGAAGTTTCCGGCCGACAGCAAAAATTTATTTTGCCTTTGTCACAATATGAGGTAAATCCGGCCCTGTACATGATACTG
>NW_015637141.1:38433-39238 GCF_001515625.1 Sinocyclocheilus rhinocerous
GATAATATGGTAAGTGTTGTTGTAATGATGTGCGATCTGACATTATCAAGTATATATCACCAAATCACACACACAGAGTGCATGCACATGATTTTTTTAGTCTATTAAAACTTAAAATTCAAGGCATTCTAAATTGTAGATGGCAAAAATGCTTCTGAATGCTTTTTATATTTATGTAATTTAATATAGTTAACTTAATCTATATCACACAAAGAGTAGGGCTGGGCGATATGACGATATTATTGTATATCGACGATGTCTCGTAAGTATCGCAATGTTGATGTCAACAGTCAGGTAACAGACGATTATCTACATTATCGGGGAAAAAAATGACAAATGATAAACCTAGTAAGTTGCAAAAAATATGTTACATAGCCCCATAGTCACCATACAGGTCTTTATGCATGCAAGAATGAAATAATTTAGTAGGACGGTTGGGAATCGAAAAGCTATTCCAATTTCGGAAATCAGATGCGTAAGGTCAGGAATCAAATTACTTGTTATAAAATTACATTTCGATTCTGCTTCTCGATTTTTGTATGCACATTTATTGTGATTTCAATATAAAAAATAAAACTCACTTCTGCACTCACGCACTGTTTTCTGTGCTGCGCACACACACACAAAGCGCACGCACAAAAGCCGCCTCTTATATACGCGAACACTGGACTGAGTTCTCTTTCTCGCATTCTTACACATTCGAATGGACAAATACACACATATTTACATCAAAATGTCCCTTAAATACAACCGGTTATGTCTTAAGTGAACGTAAAGAGTTGAGAAAGAAAACAAGGGTGTATTG
>NW_015637141.1:39651-40017 GCF_001515625.1 Sinocyclocheilus rhinocerous
GAAAATCCCTCACTGATCTTGACTGAATCACTTTTGTAACCTCAGTTTATTTTTTTTTGTCTGTTGTTCGGCGCTGACTACTGTAATGGGCAACGTGCATCCGTGTATGCGATTATTTTGGAGATGTGTTCCAATATAATTTATTCTTATTTAGGGTATAGGCATATTCTATTTTGATCTGCAGTTTAATAAAAGTTAAACAGAAAAAAAAAAAAAAGAAGCACTGCATGTGTTTCTGAATAAAAACAATGTTTTTGCAGTATTTTTGCAAATATCAGTATTCAACGTATTATGTTAAAAACAAAACATTATTTATCCATCTGTAACTGCAGGTTAAATGCATCCATGTCCCCTCTGAGATACATT
>NW_015637141.1:40565-42363 GCF_001515625.1 Sinocyclocheilus rhinocerous
GTCTGGCTTTATATATATATATATATATATATATATATATAGTCATGTGAAAAAGTTAGGAACACCCTATTAAATTCCATGGTTTTCTGTATCAGGACATCATAAAAATTATCTGGTCCTTGACAGGTCTTAAATTTAGGAAAAGAAAACCTCAGATGAACAAGACCACATGACATATTGCACCATGTCATTGCTTATTTAACAAAAATAAAGCCAAGGTAGAAAAGCCATGTGTGTCAAAGTTAGGACACCCTTATTGTTAACATAGGAATTAAGAGGGTAAGTAACAGTCAGGCACTGCTAATCAAATACCTTTGATTAACTGATCATCAGCAAGTGTGAGCAGCTCTATAAAGTTTGCTGGTCTGGAGCCTTCAGGTGTGTGTTAACACAATGCTAAAGAGGAAAGACATCAGTAATGATCTTACAGAAGCAATTGTTGCTGCCATTAATCTGAGAAGAGTAATATGGCCATTTCTAAACAATTTGAAGTCCATCATTCTACAGTGAGGAAGTTTATTCACAGATGGAAGACATTCAAAACAGACACCAATCCTCCCAGAAGTGGACGTCCCAGGAAATTCACCCCAAGAACAGACAGTGTAACGCACAGAGAAATGGCAGACAACCCAAGAACTTCACCGCAGACTCTACAGGCCTCAGTTAACATGTTAAATGATAAAGTTCATGACAGTTAAATTAGAAAAATATGGGACAAGTATGGCATATTTGGAAGGTTTGCCAGAACAAAGTCTCTTCTCTCTAAAGAAACATGGCAGCATGGTTTAGGTTGCATCTGAACAAACCATAAGACTTCTAGAACAATGCCCTTTGAACAGATGAGACCAAAGTGGAGATGTTTGGCCATAATGCACAGCGCCACGTTTGGTGAAAACCTAAAGAGCATATCAGCACAAACACCTCATACCAACAGTCACACATGCTGATGGATGGGTGATGATTTTGGGCTTGTCTTGTAGCCACAGGAACTGGGCACCTCACAGTCATTGAATCGACCATGAACTCCTCTGTATGTCAAAGTATTCTAGAGTCAAATTTGAGGCCATCTGTCCGACAGCTAAAGTTGGGCCAAAACTGGGTCATGCAACAGGACAATGATCCCAAGCACACCAGCAAATCTACAACAGAATGGCTGAAAAGAAAAGAATCAAGGGGTTGCAGCAGTCCAGTCAAAGTCCAGACCTCATCCTGACTAAGTTTATTATAGTTTTGCATTTTTAAATTAGTTTATTTTTTAATATCGTTTTCAAATTTGCAATAAAATAGTTTTGTTTTTATTAGTTTCATTAATAATTTTGTTAGTTTTAGTTTAGTTTTTATTTTGTGAACACATTTCTATTTCGTTTTTATATAGTTTAGTTTCAGTTTTAGTAATTGAAGTTTAGCAGAATTAACAGATCACTTCCAGTGCGCAGACCAGAGAAAGATAATTTAACCTTATTAACGCAAATGTGTAGTGACACAAAATTAAAACATGCTGAGATTGATTAGAGGGTAAAAGTATACAAATATAGCCAAAATGAAGCAGTCAAGCCTTTTACTCCATTAACTCTTTCCCCGCCATTGACGAGTTATCTCGTCTTTTACAAGAAACGCTTCCCTGCCAAAGACAAGTTTTTACGGCTTCACTGTTATACACTCGGGGGCGCTATTACGCATCTTCTGAACGAGTACAAAACCTCCCGAACAAAAACACACATGAACAGGACGGATATAAATGAAAACGGCATAATGTTACAGAGCAAAATGTTGATCCAGGAAGTGGTATATGTCTGTG
>NW_015637141.1:42385-49129 GCF_001515625.1 Sinocyclocheilus rhinocerous
AAAAAAAGAATGCTTTAAGCTAGAATAAAACAGATTTTTTGTTTAAAAGTAGAGGCTCTGATCTTTATTTTGGTGTATTGCATATTCAAATATTCATACAGCAAAATATACTGGAGGCCATCAAATTTTAGTGAAAATCATCAAAATCGCTGGCAGTGGCTGGCAACTTTTAAAAAAAATAAAGTTGCGCTTACATTATCATATTTAAAAGCACTAGACTGAATGATAAATGTGTGTTGTGTGTTGTTGATATTTAATTTTTTATTAGATGTCTTTCATCTTATTTTAAACATAATCAGGATACTGTAACATAAATCATGAAATTCAATAATAATGGAGGAGCCTCAACATCTTTTCACCCCATTTATTTTAATAAAACTTCTTACAATATGTGGGGATGCACTCCAATGCATCGATCGTCACTTATTCCTAATCATACCTTTCGCAATGCACTTTAAAGTGGAAATGAAGCAGTCAGTCAAGTTTACATTATTTAGTAAAGTGATTTCCACTTTGATTAAAAAATATATAACAAACATGATTAATGTAACCATTTTAAAGAAAAAGGTTGTTTTGTTATAGCTTTTAGAGCAAGGGCGCCGCCATCTTGCAGTACCACCGCGTGTGACGTCACGGGGTTGGTTCGCTCCGATGGCCAGTGAAGTAATAGAAGCATTTCTTTACATTTTGATCACACAAATGTTTTGAAATGGAGGAAGATTACATTGAAAGCACTGTTAAGTCCATAATAAGGGCAAATGCCTATGCATTTAAGCCGATACGGCGATGGGACAGAGCAGTATTAGGGGTTGAAGAAACCGCACTGGTAAAGTGCGGATCGGAAACAATACTCGTTTACGAACCCCGTGACGTCACACGCGGTGGTACTGCAAGATGGCGGCGCCCTTGCTCTAAAAGCTATAACAAAACATCCTTTTTTCTTTAAAATGGTTACATTAATCATGTTTGTTATATATTTTTTAATCAAAGTGGAAATCACTTTACTAAATAATGTTAACTTAACTGACTGCTTCACTTCCACTTTAAACCAGAGTCCTGTATATGCGGTTGGCTCCCCACGGGTAATATTTAACAGCTAATATTTGATTAATATATAAACGCATGGGCGACATTTGACTCTTGATATATATATACTGTATGAAATAAATAAAAGCAAAACATTTTTTTCTGATGTAAGCATCAAAACAATGCCCTACCGTATTGCAAAGCATCAAAGCAGTCAATCCAACACAGTCAAGAATAACTTAAAGAGGTTGCCACCGTTTATATATATATTCCGTGTCTTTTTCCAGTGTCGCTTGAAATGTTTCCGTTTTGAATCTTTGTTACCAAAGGCGAGACACGTGAGGAAAAAATAATCAGTTGTGGGACTATATTCTGTCATAAATTGCACACCATTCATTGCTGAACTTTCTACCGTCCGTTACTGGAATGAAATGAAATTACTGGTTGATATGTCCCGATCTCAATAAAGTTTACACACGCTTTTGGTCCGTGAATTAGATCTCCCTCCACGGCCTTCCATAGTCCATAGTCAATATTCAAAGGCCCATGACTTTTATAGTTGCTTGTCATTTACTAGATAAGGATTAAGGAGATACAGTATATATATATGCATGAAAAAAAAATACCGTCATGTACCGTGAAACCGGTATAATTTTGAAAAATACCGTGATATAAACTTTTGGTCATACCGCCCAGCACTACCGTCCATTGCCAATCACTGCTATTTCGAGAGTGAATCCCGCATAAATATGCGGATGTCATTCCCGAAATTTTGCAGGGTGTAGCCTATGTGTCCGAAAAACGAAAGTTTCATACAAATTCTGAATGGATTATACCCTAGAAAGTGTGCAAAGCACGCTCACTTTATCACTAAAAAGCGTCACTCATCTTTGCTCATCGCGATCTTACAAAGTTCCGTTATAATCAATTAAGCTCTCTAAACTGCACAATGAATCTCTTATTTACATCGCGTCTGCACTTAGTCAAGAGATGATTCGATCACGAGCGTGCAAAACTGCACTTAAAAACTGCGGCGCTTTCAGCGGTGAGTGAATTCTGACAAAACGTTTCTGATTGGCCATTGCGTTCAAGAAATCAACAGATATGTCTGTGATTGGTTACATTGCTCAACGCTGCAAAAACACATTGAGGGTATTTAGCGCTTGGCTAAGCGCTGCAACGGGGCCGACATCAGGGATTCCATGACTAACAATTCGGGGGGTCAATTGAAGAAAAAAAGCGATCACTGAAGTTTTTAATCATGCTGATTTGTCCGCAGTGAAGTTCAGACGATGTCTTTTTTTAATTTTTTTATTCGGGCTACTTAAATTCATTTTGGGCTACCAAAATCTCAAGAATGTCTGCCCGAAGGGCTACCAATGATTTTGAAATTTTGCGAGCCCTGTATTTAGACTCAATTCGATACCCGCTGATAGGCAGCTGCCTTCAAATGGTCCCGTGCTTATTCATGTTCATGCTCTGCAGTCTGAAGACCATCAACGATTTCTATGTAGCCTACAATTCGATTTGCAGCGTTGCGCATTATAGCCATTTGCGCTGCAGCTGAAGTGAATGACAGCTTAGGAAGCACTCTTTGCTTGCTTTCTGTAGCCTATATATAATTGTATTTTATAATTATTTTTAATGCTTCTACAAAGGACCAACAGCCACGTATAGCCTACTGCAGAGTTTAAGGAGAGACAATCGCATTTAACAGTAAAGGCATATTTAAACCCGTTCTTTTCATTTATGAAAAATTATAAGCGTTTGTATGGTGTGGTTTATGCACATTTGTTCAAAATAGCCTGGCAGATTATTCACAAGGCAAAAGTTTTGTAGTATTGTTTACAGAAAGTATGCGCATTCTCTGTTAATTACCATGTAATTACCTGCTTGTCTATTTTTCTTCAAAGCACCGACTTAGAATGCCTAATGTTGGTTTGATTTCTTGTGTTACATGAGAAAATAAATAATTTTGCCTACATGATGTAGGCTATTTAATTCGAGTGCGGTTCGGGTCGCAGTCTTTGTCAAATGGGTCGAGTACTGAATTAAATTAGTGCTGCTGTCGGATAACGGGTTGGGTGTTCTGTTAAGTACTGCTGGTGCGAGTTTACCAAACTGGACCCGTGCAGACTACATAACTATATGATAACCTCACGTCCATGATGCGCCATTTACAGCTATTTCCCTAAACCGCCACCCAGCTCATATATTTGAGAGGGTGTGAGAACATAATGATTATAAAAACGATTATTTATTTTTGATAAATATTATTTGATTTCAGATAGTTTATCAATAACTGTTTTTAGTTTAGTTTCGTTTTAGTTTTTTCATTTATTCTGATATTTTTATTTTTTTTCAGTTTACAAAAATGTTTTTTTGATCAATCGTTTTCGTCGTAGTTTTAGTTTTCGTTTATGAAAATAACCTTGATCCTGACATGAGCAATGTTTATAAAGAAAAGTTAGCCCAAATTCCTCCAGAACGATGTGAGAGACTGATAAAGTCATACAGAAAATGACTACTCAAGTTATTGCTGCTAAAAGTGGATCTACAGCAGTGTTAATTTCGTCAACAAAGACGACGACGAAAAATATTCGTTAACGGACATTTTTTCTGTGACTAAGACGAGACGTTGACGAGCTAAAACTAATATCTGATGACGAAATGATGACGAAATTTATGCCGCTGTTGGCGTTAAAATTTATAAAATGTTCTATCTAGGTTCCAATGTAATAGTATATAAACTGAAAAAGTTATGTACATTGTGTTTTACATTTTAAGGTAAAGATGATGACATTCTAAGAAGATCAAGTCAGGCAGCCCAGGTGTCTGAGACATTAACCTTTTGTCTTAATGCACTTCCTGACCATTGGACAGGGTCCCAAGTTAAAGGTGAATGCTAAGCTCAAGGCACAGCTCTGCTTTTGTCTCTATGATAATGTGAAGGTATGGGTGATACTGTCAGGCTGATTGGATTAGCACCTATGCATTTGAATGACACTGTTATGTTGATGAGATCAGGGCTGGAGAAATTCCTATCGTGTAGAGTATCTCACGTAAATACAGTCGGTTAAGGATTAAGTGAACGTAAACAGGTGGTTGAAAACTGAACGTGTGTCAGTATTACATGCATGCCTTCCATCTTAAAGGGACAGCATTCCTAATTAAATACCTATCTGTGTCATTAATGTTAACATAACCAACAAAAGATGTTAAATAAATATATACATGTTAAGTAAACCTACTGTATCTGAAAAATGAGTTTAATTTGTATCTGTATCGTATTTGTCTTATTGTGCTTCTTTTTCAAAAATTATATAATATATACAGTGGGTACGGAAAGTATTCAGACCCTCTTAAATTTTTCACTCTTTGTTATATTGCAGCCATTTGCTAAAATCATTTAAGTTAATTTTTTTTCCTCATTAATGTACACACAGCACCCCATATTGACAGAAAATATATTTAAATAATAAAACAATTTTTTGTTATTGAATACATTTGGGCAAAATCTCGTGATATAAAACATGAAGCGTAATGCACAGGATATGTGAAACAGTATATTATTTACACACGGCAAATGCTAAGACTCTTCTCCGCTCTTCAAACACACAAAAAAACATTAGCCTTTATAGACATGGTGTTTCTGGAGTAGAAAATGCTGTACTTATTTAAACATCAGTTCTTTATTTACCCTTGTATCGTGAACAAGCAGAGATCTGTCTCCAGATTGCACACGGCACTTAATTCTGAATGGAGGCGGGTGGAATTATGAGGTTTTGCTGACTGTTTGAGGATCCAATGGCGTTACGAGGTTTAGTCTCAAGCTCTTTTGAATGCTTTTCATTGGTTAAATATTTGTAAAAACTCACAAACAGATGTAAAGATGACCAATAGCATTGATTTAAAATACTAATAATAATGAAATATAATAGAAATAGAAAGTTTTGATAATTTTCCACGGCACACCTGACAACCTGTCACGGCTTACTAGTGTGCACAGTGGTTGGGAAACACTGCTTATACATTAACGTTATACATGTGTTTTTTACTTTTGCAGCCTACAGCTAATTCACAAGTGGCACCAGTCTGTTTTGGGCTATTCCTGTTTTTTATCTTTTCCTGCCGCCTGAGTAAAGTAAGATTAAATAAACTTGATTTAGCTGGCTATTTTCTCTAATACTGACAATGGTCCACAAAGGCAGCTGGTCTTAGTCAAAGTATAGTCCCATTTCATAACTCTCTTTTACACTTTGGAGAATTTTCGACTGACATACCGGATAGCACTGATGAACTACCACATGATATTAGCTTTAAAAGCTAAAGGTTTTGGATAAATAGTATAAACTACATGTGTGTTACAACGATTACTATGTATTGGATTTAATTCAGTATGTCATCGCGCTACAGGTTGCAGTGAGGACATCTTGAAATTTGGACTGAGCCAGGCGAGCTGTTTCTGCTTATTTCCAGCCTCTACATTAAGCTAACCAGCTTCTGGCTGTAGCTTTATGTTTACTGTTTAGACTTGAGAGATCTTCTAATAAATCTTGGTAAGAATGAGCAAATAAGCACATTCCCTAAAATGTTAAACTTCCTAAAATTTCAGTTGGTACACTTTTGTTTTAAAGGGTAGTGGTTGTCAAAGGGTAGTGGTTAAGTCAACACCCAATACTTGTTCCTTATTTTAATCTGTCTGTCCCATTCTCGTCCCAAGATCATCATATTCAGCCAGATTCAGTCAGTATCCAGACCAGATGGTGGACCTGCACCCTGAGATGACCACAACGCAACCCTGAATGTCAGCAAAGACCACAACAATTGAACATCACAAACTGACAGCCATCGGCACAGACCCTCAGCAAAGATCACGAGAACCACTATCTCTATACAGACCCCTATGGCCAGCAATGAACAGGTCAAGCCAGGAGCTGCTAGAACCACAATTCAGTTTTATCATGCTTACAGTCACTGCTATGTCAGTCTTCCACTACTGGCTAAACGGCAGCCCTGCTGGACAGACAACTTCTCCTCCAACCAAATGCTGGCATGACATCTCTCTCCTATATCTTCAAGCACGAGGAGCTGAATGAAAAAATCTTAATGACATCAGTCCACAATCTGACTAGCGATGCAGCCTGAAATCATAATCACACCATCTTTGTTCATTTGGCCAGAGGACAGCAGAGCCGACTGTGCCTGGATTCTCCCAAGGTTTTTTTCTTTCTTCCCCTATTTCAGTTACCTGGTGGAGTTTGGGTTCCACTGTCACCTCTGGCATGCTTTGTTGGGATTTAAAAGACACTAAATATTCAGTAATATTTTAATAAGATTCAGTAATATTGATTTGACTGTACTGACACTATTGGATGATAACAAAACTAAATTGATGACATCACTGTTTTCTCCAGAGCTGCTTTATTGCTGAATGAACTTTGTTGCATATGAATTTTGCAACATTTTCACTGATATTGAGCTGCATTAAAGGGTTAGTTCACCCAAAAATGAAAATTAGACTGTGTTTTACTCACCCTCGAGGCATCCTAGGTGTATATTAATTTCTTCTTTCAGACGAGTCCAATAAAGGCCTCCTGTAGTGAATCCATGCATTTTTGTAAGAAAAATATCCATATTTCAAACGTAATAAACAATTTTCTCTCACTTCCGCTGACTATCATACACTGAAGCAGTTCCGGCGGATGTCGTAAGACG
>NW_015637141.1:49985-55822 GCF_001515625.1 Sinocyclocheilus rhinocerous
CAAAAGGAAGCAAAGTTTCCTTACTTTAGCAAAGGAAAATCAGTCTCCTCTTGGTTTATATCGAAATCCTCCGACATTTGCAAATCCTCGGTTTGTACTTCTAATTCATGACCGGCGTTTTGTTTTGTTCTCTCTCCGCATTCGTCACTAATCACGCAACGCCGACGTCTTACGTCATCCGCGGGAACGGCTTCCGCGTATGACAGATAACGGAAGAGAAAAGTGTTTATTACTTTCGAAATATGGATTTTTTTAACAAAACTGCATGGATTCACTACAGGAGGCCTTTGTTCATGTTTTCATGTCTTTTATTTTGTAACTGTTTCACCCTGTTAGTGTCATGCTTCCCTTGCCCTCATGTATCTCTGCCTTGTGTATGTGTCATGTTCTGATTGGTAGTCTTAGTCATGTGTCTTGTTCCCCATTGGTTTGTTCATGTCATGTGACCCTCCTTGTCTGCTATAAGTAGCCATCATGTTCCCATTGTGCCTGGTCGTGTATTGATGGTGTAACCCGCTGTCGGTGAGTCTAGTCTGTTATGCCTCGTCAAGTCTGTTCATGCCTAGTCAAGTCTGTTCATACCTCGTCAAGTCAAGTCTGTGTCTCTAGTCTTCGTCTGTTTGGATTATGTTTGGATGTTTGGATTTCACCTTGTTTTGAATAAACTGCACTTGGGTTCTTCACTACGCTCGCCTTCAGTGGACTAACTCGTTACAGACACAAGCTAATTTTAATTTTTGGGTGAACTAACCCTTTAAATCAACATTAAGCTGACTCAAAGTGCATAAATGAAACTTTTGTCTGCTGTATAATTTCTTATAGCTGAACTGAACTACTTTTATTTGTAAAAATTAACTTTACAAAGTTATTGAACTGAACCAACACTAAATAATTACTATTGTCTTTTTTTAGAGCTAAAGTGTTTCATTAAATAAAACAATGTTTTTGGTACAATTTATGTTTGCCTTTTCCTGTAAAACCTATTCAATGTATTTACATTCTGTACTTACCTACTTTTTTTATAGAGTGTTTCATTGTTGCTGGCTTAAAAGGATCAGTTTAGATTTTTTTTCAAGTTTTGAATGATTTCATGTTTTATTAATATTAATGTTCCATTCAAGCTTTTAGAGCAATCTAGTCTATATAATGTTTGTCAGCTCTATTTTAAATATTTCTATAGCTAGATTTGGCTAGATGACCCATTTTGAAAAAGGTATCGACCCACTTAATGAACTGGTCCAGATCGGATCCAGGCCGGATGAGTTGCTTCATGAACAGGTCCAGATCGGATGAGCTACTCTATGAACAATTTCGAACCGGATTTGTGCATGTTGGGTGGTCATATTAACTCATTTTAATATATGAATTACCTTTGAGACACTGTGCTTACTACATTAACCTGCTCATTGATGCCCCCCTTTTGTCCTAAGTTACCTTATTGTGGACCGTCACCAATCTCAAATACATTCCCGGATAAATTGTACAAATTGTATGTTATGTTTACTTTAACCTGCTGCTCTCTCACTTGGGATTTTAATATGGATATGACTGTATAAATTGTATATTTGTATTAACAAACTTTGTGTGGTTGAGTGTCTTCTTGGCTATTGATGCCCATATAAATTATTTTGTCCAGTAAAGGACTGGTTGGCCTCCTCCCTCGTTTGGGATTGTTACACTACAGTTATTGTTGACAAAAGATACATTATGCTGTTTCATGTAGGTTAACACATTTAAAACGTATAAATAGCACATTAAAAACTATCTGTACCAGACAAAGTAATATTGACACATGATAAAAACATTGTTACTCACACTTGTTGGATCCAATATAGTCGGCACATCATCGTCTTTTAATTTCAATCTCTCTGAAAATCTTGCATCTTTATTTACCTACTACATACGCAAATCGGCATTGATCTTTTGCTGCACTATGACGTTATAATGTGAGAATTTCCAAAACGAGTCGTTCTGGCAGCTTGGCTTCAATATAAGCTGTTTTTAGACGAACAAGAAAGTTAACTTACAGTATGTTTTTAATAGTGCCTTTATATTACCTTTTGACCTCTAATATGTCAAGTGATCAAGGAAAATTTGATTTCCCAATTCATGACCCATTTAAAAGATGAATGTGAACTGTTATGGACATCAAGCTATCATGGCAATATGTATTATTCATTTTTAAATATATTCCTTGTTACCTATACTACATTGAACATTTTACTTTTATCCAAATAATTTTCATTATTAGTGGGACATGGAAAAACAGTTATGACTTACTACAAAAATTATGCAATGTTCTTAGATACAGAAATAATAAATAAAACATCAAATGTAGTTAACAGTGAATGGCGGTTTGCATCACGACAATAGTTTATTAAAGGGGTCATATGATGCGATTTCATTTTTTCCTTTCTCTTTAGAGTGTTACAAGCTCTTGGTGCATAAAGAAGATCTGTAAAGTTGCAAAGACTAAAGTCTCAAATCCAAAGAGATATTCTTTATAAAAGTTAAGAGTTAGCCACACCTACCTAAAACGGCTCGTTCGAACACGCCCCCACATACCTACCTCACTATGTGGGAAGATTTGCATAAAGCCCCCAAATGTTCACGCAAAGAAAGAAAGCGTAACTACAATAATGTACAGTATGTGGAAAATAATGTGTTTTTTAAACTTTAAACCGCATAAACACATTTCATTACACCAAATACACAAAATAATGTTCTTTTTAGCAGCATCATATGACCCCTTTAATATAGGCCTTGGCAGTGTTCTGTAACGACTCTTATTCTGCCGGTTTTACCAATCAGATAAAAAGGGACATTTCAGTGCCGCCCACATGAATGAACGAAATATGGAAGCCATAAACTGATTTGTAAAACTGAAACCTAATTTTTCGTTTGTTAAACTAAACAGAAAAAATGAAAACAAGCCATCTTTCCAGTTCTCATTATTCTCATTTCAGATAGGATATCAAATGTGTAAAACATACATGGACCATTAACTCTTCTGAATCATGTTTCTCTCTTTTTTTCCACCCAAGGCGAGCATTCTATCCAAACACTGGACACACTTTGGGATGAATATTAAACTACAATCTGGCTCACCTACATTTTACACACGTTTTTACATTTAATCTGTGACCATGAGCACCATCTGAATTCTATCGCTAAATATTTTTAAACTGAAGGAAATTGTGTGCTTGGACATACAGTGATGCATCCACTCACCTGGAGGTTGAAGTTTGGTAGCAGTGATCGGAAAAACAAAGATAATGTGCTTTCATTTGAGGCCCCCATGTTCTGCCTGAAAACAGACATTTACACATTTTACAATTTAAAGGGTAAAAGTAAAAAAATGATTTTAAAATCAAAATGGTCAAACCTGAAAAAATGTATTTACTAGAAAGAAAGGCTGGATGGACTATGTTAACGTCAATTCACGCTGCACTGACAGACACATACCAACGCAAACAGTCACTATATTACTGGACATGACTTCTCAGACATTCCACTACCCGATAAACCCAATTCAACATATTCAATCGGTAAAAACAAGCTCTGACTAAGGGTGTTCTATTTCAGATCAGTCAACGCCGACTCTCAACTCCCACCATATGAGTTGATAGAATCAACTCATCAACTCCATTTACTTCACATCAAAAAGGGGCCAAAAATAATACAAGATTGCAGTCGTTATTACACACTTAATTTTTTTCCCCTGACATGATGCCGCTTTATTCAAACAACACACTTTTAGCCTGACTGCCCAAATTAATCCAATTTAGCAATAACATTACCTTGAAATTATCAACATCATGAGCTGTTGCGATACCTAATTTTACTGAAGGAAAAGTCACGAGAAACAGCCATGGTCGGATATTAGGTCAGAATTAAATGTGAAAAAATATATTCTTTAATTAACACATCTGATTATAATAGTCGGGTGATGGAGCTAAACACACATGATCATTGTCTTAAAAAGCATTAAAATATATAAAAAATAAATACAGTATGTACAAAATACAATAATGTACACTTATGGTTAGTTTAATGAACACAGAGGTTAACCATGGAATATTAGATGTATGTTTATTGGATTAATATCATAAACATCAATTAAATTACCAAACTGGCACGGAGGTATGTATAATTACTAAAGTCACTATGACTGTTATTTATTTCTAATAGTTGTTTCTGTGACAGCTCCGAGTCTCTGATGCACAGTGTATAATACAACAGTTTTCAAATTCCTCCCTTGATTTCATTCACTCCTTGCTGATATAGTGCACTCAACTGCCAATGCACTATATGGCGATTAAAGAATCAGTGAAAAAGTGAGCGATTTTGAACACAGTAACAGACTTGACAACGAGAGTCAATTCCTGTGCTGGAGTCAACCCCGACTATAGAACTATTCAGAGTCAAGGAATCAACTCTTTTGGAGTCGACTCTCCATCACTAGCCCCGACCATGCCGACAAGGGTAGTAACACACTGATCTGACAAAAACCCGAATAAAGTTTCTGTTGCCGTTTGTCGGTGTCTGTCTGTGCAGTGTGAATTTATTGATCTACTGAACATTCTGCTCTATTATTCATTTCTAGCAGTAACCTAGAGCTTTCAAGCTATGACCACCAAATTTCAAAACAAGCTAGCAACTAGGGCTGTGCAAAAAATCGAATGCGATTTTCATGCGCATCTCGTCAGTAAAGCCGCTTCTGGTACCGCGAAGTAAAGCCGATTACAGTAGTAAATCTCCAGCACGTGCTTTCAGATGGAGCGGCATTTACTACACAGAGCCATAGTTCACTGACAAGCTACGCAAAATCACATTCAAAATCGCAGGTGATTCATTGCCAATTATGAACGCAATTTTGTGTAGCTTGTCAGATTCTATTTTTTGCACAGCCCTACTAGCAACATTCTAAAACACGTTAGCAATTTTTTCATTGTATACTGTATACAGAGTATACTGATACCAATCCCATACTATAGCACAATTTTTTTTTTAAACCGATGTAGAATTTTTATACCTCTGTGATCATCTGATCATCACTCTTTTGTCTGTTAAACACAATCTACTAAATATAGACAACTGCATTATAAAGAAAAATAACAAATAAAAAATATATAATCATAATCTATAATAAAAATACTATTATAAACTAGGTTAGTGGATAATTCAGCAGCAAAAGTTACTCTACAAAAAAAAAACACGAGTGCACAATAATTGTATAAAATCTAAACACGTAGTGAAAAAACATTATTTAGTGGGGAACAAATAAAAGTGAATAAGTGTAGGACTAAATCTGGTAAAATGTTACACATTGCTCTTTGTATTGTTGTAAAATACATTCATGAAAAACAAGTAAATATATTTCTATATAAATATATACTATAAAATTAAAAGATTTTTTTTAAAGTATAGCACAGTAATCAGGCAGCTACATATAATAAATAGGACAGAACAAGAAAGGCTATTAATTTTTCATTACGCAAAAGTACTATAATATGAAAGGCTCCAATACAGAGCGGCACAAAGCGCTTATGCGCATCCCATGCGCAGAATGATGCACTTGAAGCAACATGGAGTCACAGTGTGCAGCGCTCTGCATAGAAAAGTTTAAAGCACAAAGGGAAGAGATATTGATGCGTAGTGTATTATATCTGTGCTATAGTTTGAGTCTTTTCTTTGAACAGTTTTAAATTTCAGTTCCTGTTCGCATGAAGAACAATTCATAGTGCTCTCTACTCCAGTGTTGTGATCTAACAGACACCTGGTAGAAAGTAACATGATTTAGAAACAGCACTAAACTCCAGCAAGATAAAGTCCTT
>NW_015637141.1:66942-67522 GCF_001515625.1 Sinocyclocheilus rhinocerous
TTTTTTTAAATCAGTGTAGAATTTCTACACCTCTCTGTGATCATCTGATCATCACTGTTTTGTGTGTTAAACACAATCTACTAAATATAGACAACTTCATTATGCACAAAAATAACAAAAAAATATAATCATATCTATGACAAAAATACTATTATAAACTAGGTTAGTGGATAATTCAGCAGCAAAAGTTACTCTACAAAAAAAAAACACGAGTGCACAATAATTGTATAAAATCTAAACACGTAGTGAAAAAACATTATTTAGTGGGGAACAAATAAAAGTGAATAAGTGTAGGACTAAATCTGGTAAAATGTTACACATTGCTCTTTGTATTGTTGTAAAATACATTCATGAAAAACAAGTAAATATATTTCTATATAAATATATACTATAAAATTAAAAGATTTTTTTTAAAGTATAGCACAGTAATCAGGCAGCTACATATGATAAATAGGACAGAACAAGAAAGGCTATTAATTTTTCATTACGCAAAAGTACTATAATATGAAAGGCTCCAATACAGAGCGGCACAAAGCGCTTATGCGCATCCCATGCGCAGAATGATGCACTTGAAGCAACA
>NW_015637141.1:67615-72793 GCF_001515625.1 Sinocyclocheilus rhinocerous
CTTTTCTTTTAACAGTTTTAAATTTCACTTACTGTGCGAGTGAAGAACAATTCATAATGCTCTCTACTCCAGTGCTGTGATCTAACAGACACCAGGAAAGTAACATGATTTAGCCATGGTACTAAACTCCATCAAGATAAAGTCCTTTTATGCAAAACCATTGATCTTTATCTACAGATCAAGTATAATAATATGAACACTGAATCATCTTGGAGAGACTTTCATCGTCTTGACTGTTGTAACCAAACGCAACAAGCAGTTTGAATGCTGAATGGAGGATCAGACAGCCGCAGCGGAGAAAACAGTTCATGTGAACTTGAATTTAATGACTTAAATATTCATCTGTACCTTACATTAAACTATGGAATGGCTTCAGAAGACTTGGAATATGGTGCACGGAAATTGTATGGTGCTTTATAATGTTTTTGTGCCTTTCGTGGGGCTTTACAATAACACAATAGTATACGCCCAATATCGGATTTGGATCGTTCTCGTCTGACCGATGCCCGATCTGGCAGAAAATGGCAGTATCGGAGCCAATACCGATACTGAGTATCTGATCTGTGCATCCCTAATCACATCACCGGCCAAGCATGGATATGCCAATTACCAACAGAGGCTATGGCACCTGGATGTGCTGTTGGGCAGACAAGGCTGGCGGCGGAGGTGTTATGTGTGGGAGATGAACAGCACAACCCCTGAAAGCTGTCAGTTATTTGAACATCGTTGCGATGGCAACTGTGTTCCTTGCCAGTGATAGCTGTTACCAACAGGATAATACACCATGCCACACTGCCAGAATTGTCAAGGTTCGAGGTGAATTTCAACATGATGGTGAATTTCTGTTAAAACCTTGGCCTCCAAATTCACCTGACATGAACCCAAATGAAAAGCAGGTTCGCTCTACATCGCCACCACCCCCGCAATGTACGGGACCTGGAGGACCTGCTGTTGACATTATGGTACCAGATACCCCAAGAGACCCCTTTTTGAATCAATGACTCAACACATGGCCGCTGCTTTGTGGGCTAAAGGAGGTCCTACAGGTTATTAGATAGGTGGTCATAATGTAATGACTCATCAGTGTATATCAATGTAACTGAAATAATGTCAGATCATTTTCATTTCTCTTTCTTTAATGTAATACTATAAAATTAACAAAACTCATGTAAGAAACAAACAGAAACCTTTAAGACAAAAGAGAAAAAAAATTGCCTGGTTGCATAAATGTGCACACCCTTTTAGTATGACATGGTACAAGACAAAAGGCATGGTTGGTCGCATTTGTTTTCAGGAGAAGAATAACAGGAACATTTTGGAATGGACCATTAAGAGATTAAAAAAAAAACACCTATGATAGTCCAGGTGATATGTGCAAGATGTGAGGTAATATGCTCACTTTTTCATAAAAGCATGAAACTTGGTACACTTGTACAATTTGGGGCCCTGAACATTTTCAGAAATGGAGTCATCGCAAAAACGCCTCGTGGTTGCCATGGCGGCCATTTTACTTTCCGCCATTAACAAATTATGTATTTTGTGTCATATCTCCTGAATCAAACATGATAACACAGAAAAGGTGATGTCTACTCATATATTTTGATGGTCAATTACAATGATACCAAATACAACAACATAAACTTTTCGGGTGAAGAGTTAATGGTGAAATCAGTGACGTGAGAAGGAAATCACAGTATCATAGCATCTACAATAGTCTGTATTATTGCTATTTATTTTCTCTTTCTTTGATAACTGACTAATATTTTATTCAGTAATACAATAAAAGATTGTTTTCAAGAATACAATCATATATTTCAAAGATTTAAAAAAAAAAAAAAAAAAAACTCAGGTAAGTATATCTTTACTTATCTCAGGCAGAGTCAGGTAAGGCAGTAGTGCGCAAGTGTTTGCTTAATACCTCGTTTATGTTTCTGTTGTTTAGATTTTTATTTGCTGTTAAGAAGGGTTATTTCATTTACTATTTATATTTTTCTTCTTTCGTTATAATTTGTATTTTGATTGCACATATTTGTAATTAGAATAATAGCCATCGGTTAAGAAGAAGCTTTTGATATTTGTATTGCTTGTTTACTGCACTTAAGTGGTGAACAGTCCCGCAGTAGTTTCGAGTTGAGCCATTTCCGTGCTATAGGCTTTTGGTGTGCTAATTGTCAAGGTGTCCACAGCTGTATTCACTCAAGAGTTGATAAGCTGTGCATTTATTTGTTATCTGTGCACTGACATGGAATACCTGTGACCTTCTTTTTCCCACATCTATCATGTGTTTCCAATACATTCCTGTTTTCTCTCAACAACGCTCTAATATCAAACGCAGAGAGCAATGCAATCTTGCTAACCTTCGTCCTATCTACACCTCTTCGACTGCACCTGTCTCTTTTTTCCTGTGGGTCTCTGGAATTGTCAGTCAGCTCTCAACAATGACTTCATTCCAGCCATTGCTTCTCAGTCTACTCCTAGTATATCAGACTTTAACGGGACCTGGATTCGTCCAGAATGCTCAGCAACCCCTGCTTCCCTACTACTGCTTCTTCGTGAACATCGGACCAAACTCAGGGCAGCAGAGACAGAATGGCACAAATCAAAAGATCCATCTGACCTGAGTATATACCAGTCTTTGTTTTCATCTTTCTCTGTTAAAGTCTATGCTGCCAAATCTTTGTATTTCCACAACAAGATCAACAGCACTTCAGACACATGTAATCTCTTCAAAACATCCAATTCCCTCCTCTGTCCCCCTCCACCACCTGTTTAACAGCTGATGATTTTACTACATTCTTCACAGACAAAACTAAAACCATCAGCAGTCAGTTCTCAGCTCCACACATGCAGGAACTCAAACCAACCATATCCACTGCTAAAACTCCCCTCTCATCCTTCTGTCCCCTCACAGAGGCAGAAGTATCTAAATTTCTCCTTGCCAGCCATCCTACAACATGTCCTCTAGACCCAATCCCCTCACACCTTATCCAAGCAAGCTCTTCTACCAGCACTCACACATATCATCAACACATCTCTTTTCACAGGCATTTTCCCCACCACATTCAAGCAGGCTCGGGTAAACCCACTGCTCAAAAAACCTACATTAAACACTTCATTGTAGATAGCTACAGAACGATCTCTCTTCTTCCATTAATATTGAAAACACTTGAATGTGTTGTTTTCAACCAGGTAACATTATTTCTTTCACAGAATAACCAGCTGGACATTAACCAGTCAGGTTTCAGAAACAGCCATTCAACTGAGACTGCGTTACTGTCGGTCACTGAAGCCCTGCAAATTGCGAAAGCTGATTCCAGATCATCTGTTCTCATTCTGCTGGATCTATCTGCCGCTTTTGACACTGTGAATCATCAGATCCTCCTGTACACCCTCTCTTCACTGGGCATCACAAGAACTGCATTTCACTGGTTTGAATCCTATCTCACAGGTAGGTCTTTCAGGGTTGCTCTTCTCCATATACACTATTTCACTGGGACCCATCATACAAGTACATGGTTTCTCCTACCATTGCTATGCTGATGACACACAGCTCTATCTTTCATTTCAACCAGACGATCCAACGGTAGCTGCACGGATCTCAGGCTGCCTGGCGAACATCTCGGCATGGATGAAGAAAAATCACCTGCAGCTCAACCTGGCAAAGACTGAGCTTCTCATCTTCCCTGCCACTCCGACTCTACAGCATGATTTTACCATCCAGCTAGGCTTATCAACATCTTGGTGTAATCTTTGATGATCAGCTGACCTTCAAGGACCACATTGCAAAGACAGCTCGATCATGCAGATTTGCATTTGCACACATCAGAAAGATCAGGCCCTTCCTAACAGAGCATGCTGCACAACTTCTTGTTCAGGCCCTTGTCATTTCTAGGCTGGACTACTGCAATGCTCTTTTGGTTGGACTTCCATTAGGCACAATCAAACCTCTACAAATGATTCCGAATGCAGCAGCACGTCTGATCATCCACGAGCCCAAAAGGGCCCAAATCACACCTCTCTTTATCTCCCTGCACTGGCTACTGGTTGTGGCTCACATCAAGTTCAATACATTGATGCTTGCGTAAAGAACAGCCACAGGCTCAGCACCCTTCTACTTCCACTCACTCTTAAGACTCTACATCCCCTCCAGAAGCCTGAGATCTGTAAGTGAGCGAAGCCTCGTGGTACCATCACAGAGAGGCACAAAATCACTTTCCAGAACAATTACGCTCACCATTCCAGGCTGGTGGAATGATCTTCCCAACCCCATCTGGAATGCTGAATCTGACAATTTCAAGCGACAGCTGAAATACTCATCTCTCTTTCGTCAACATTTGACTGCATCCAAATTTAAAGGGGTGGTTGATTGCGATTTCACTTTTTTAACGTTAGTTAGTGTGTAATGTTGCTGTTTGAGCATAAACAATATCTGCAAAGTTACGAAGCTGAAAGTTCAATGCAAACGGAGATATCGTCTTTTAAAATTCTGGCAGTTTAATGCCTACAAAAATGGCTGGTAGGGACTACAACAAGTTACTTCCCGGGTTCGTGACATCACAAACCCAGATAAACCCCGCCCTCAGGAAAATTGCAGCAAAGGGGGCGAGGCCATGCTGCACTGCTTTAGAGAAGAGGAAGAGAAAACTAGAGGTGCACGTAAAAATCTATTCATATATGAATCGCGATTCACATATTATATATTAATATACTGTATATTCATATATTGCGATTCAGTTGCCGTATTGTATTAAAGCTTTAATCAGGATAAAACCGTATATTAAAAGATAACATAAGCAGTAGCAATTTAAATAAATGTATTTATATTTATTATATATTATAAGTATGAGACAACAACAAACAAAAAACATAGACCTACCATTAAAAGACATGCTTGCACAGGTTCTGCACGATCCTCGTCAATAATATCCTCTAAGGTGACAGTAGAGTGACAGTTCATCAAGATGGAAGGCTGCACTGGGAAGTATCAACTGAAACTAGATAAAAAAGTTTGTCGAGACAAACTTTAAGTTGGCTTGAGAAAGCCAGACCAGAAAGTTTGAAAAAGTTTTAAGTTTGACGACTGACAGATATTGCCAGATGATAGATAGATAGATAGATGGATAGATGGATAGATTTAGGCATTTTGGGAGTTAAAAGGGTTAGTTCACCCAAAAATGA
>NW_015637141.1:73096-73984 GCF_001515625.1 Sinocyclocheilus rhinocerous
CCGTTGTTTACAATACAACCGTAGCACATGCCGCTGAGGTGAGGGGTGGGACGTTTAGACTCGCACTAGAGGCGGTTTAGCCAATCACAACACACTGGGCTAGCTAACCAATCAGAGCCCATCGCCTATTTCTGAGGGCGGGGCTTCATAACAGCAGGAAATGATCAGCGCGTTTTTCAGAGAAGGGACAGAGCGGTGTGGAATAAAGGTAAATTATGTGAAAAATAATGTTTTTTTTTTTTTTTTAAACGAAGCATTAACACATGTTAGACTGCACCCCATAAACACAATCAAGCCTAGAAAAAAACTAGTGAACCACCCCTTTAATAAAAAGAACCTTCATTTTCACCTTAATTCCTCCCTGTTCTAGCTTGTACTAATGTAAACGATGTCTAAAACTTTGTATTACGAGCATTTCCTGTGTTTTTTGAGAATTTATGATGAATCGCGTGTTGTATTCCTCAATTGTAAGTCACTTTGGATAAAAGTGTCTGCTAAATTAATAATTGTAAATGTAGAGTCAGGCAAAGTGTTGACTGTTACCAAGGTGACAGTAGAGTGACAGTTCATCAAGATGGAAGGCTACACTGGGAAGTATCAACTGAAACTAGATAAAAAAGTTTGTCGAGACAAACTTTAAGTTGGCTTGAGAAAGCCAGACCAGAAAGTTTGAAAAAGTTTTAAGTTTGACGACTGACAGATATTGCCAGATGATAGATAGATAGATAGATGGATAGATGGATAGATTTAGGCATTCTGGGAGTTAAAAGGGTTAGTTCACCCAAAAATGAAAATTAGCCTGTGTTTTACTCACCCTTTAAGCATCCTAGGTGTATATGACTTTCTTCTTTCAGACGAATCATATCGGAGTTATATTAAAAATTGTCC
>NW_015637141.1:75330-92621 GCF_001515625.1 Sinocyclocheilus rhinocerous
TTAGATGCGCACTAGAGGCGGTTTAGCCAATCACAACACACTGGGCTAGCTAACCAATCAGAGCCCATCGCCTATTTCTGAGGGCGGGGCTTCATAACAGCAGGAAATGATCAGCGCGTTTTTCAGAGAAGGGACAGAGCGGTGTGGAATAAAGGTAAATTATGTGAAAAATAATGTTTTTTTTTTTTTTTTAAACGAAGCATTAACACATGTTAGACTGCACCCCATAAACACAATCAAGCCTAGAAAAAAACTAGTGAACCACCCCTTTAATAAAAAGAACCTTCATTTTCACCTTAATTCCTCCCTGTTCTAGCTTGTACTAATGTAAACGATGTCTAAAACTTTGTATTACGAGCATTTCCTGTGTTTTTTGAGAATTTATGATGAATCGCGTGTTGTATTCCTCAATTGTAAGTCACTTTGGATAAAAGTGTCTGCTAAATTAATAATTGTAAATGTAGAGTCAGGCAAAGTGTTGACTGTTACCAAGGTGACAGTAGAGTGACAGTTCATCAAGATGGAAGGCTGCACTGGGAAGTATCAACTGAAACTAGATAAAAAAGTTTGTCGAGACAAACTTTAAGTTGGCTTGAGAAAGCCAGACCAGAAAGTTTGAAAAAGTTTTAAGTTTGACGACTGACAGATATTGCCAGATGATAGATAGATAGATAGATGGATAGATGGATAGATTTAGGCATTCTGGGAGTTAAAAGGGTTAGTTCACCCAAAAATGAAAATTAGCCTGTGTTTTACTCACCCTTTAAGCATCCTAGGTGTATATGACTTTCTTCTTTCAGACGAATCATATCGGAGTTATATTAAAAATTGTCCTGGCTATTCCAAGCTCTATCATTGCAATCAGCAGGTGTTTCTGTTCTGTTATTTGATGTCTTGTGGACTGTTCAACAAAAACACCCGCTGACTGCAGTGATAGAGCTTGGAATAGCCAGGACGATTTTTAATATAACTCCGACTGGATTCGTCTGAAAGAAGAAAGTCATATACACCTAGGATGCTTCGAGTTTTTTGAGAATTTATGATGAATCGCGTGTTGTATTCCTCAATTGTAAGTCACTTTGGATAAAAGTGTCTGCTAAATTAATAATTGTAAATGTAGAGTCAGGCAAAGTGTTGACTGTTACCAAGGTGACAGTAGAGTGACAGTTCATCAAGATGGAAGGCTGCACTGGGAAGTATCAACTGAAACTAGATAAAAAAGTTTGTCGAGACAAACTTTAAGTTGGCTTGAGAAAGCCAGACCAGAAAGTTTGAAAAAGTTTTAAGTTTGACGACTGACAGATATTGCCAGATGATAGATAGATAGATAGATGGATAGATGGATAGATTTAGGCATTCTGGGAGTTAAAAGGGTTAGTTCACCCAAAAATGAAAATTAGCCTGTGTTTTACTCACCCTTTAAGCATCCTAGGTGTATATGACTTTCTTCTTTCAGACGAATCATATCGGAGTTATATTAAAAATTGTCCTGGCTATTCCAAGCTCTATCATTGCAATCAGCAGGTGTTTCTGTTCTGTTATTTGATGTCTTGTGGACTGTTCAACAAAAACACCCGCTGACTGCAGTGATAGAGCTTGGAATAGCCAGGACGATTTTTAATATAACTCCGACTGGATTCGTCTGAAAGAAGAAAGTCATATACACCTAGGATGCCTTGAGGGTGAGTAAAACACAGGCTAATTTTCATTTTTGGGTGAACTAACCCTTTAAGTTAGAATTTTGACAGTTGGAGTTTGAATAGTCTTGGCTCATCTGAACATTACGTCAATGTAAGTCTATGGGATTTTTATGATGAGTTTGGTGGTTGTAGAGTTAAAGCCCTAGGAAGAGTTAGGGTCAAAGGATTTTGGAATAATAATAATAATATTATTATTATTATTATATTTATATAATATAAATAATAATAATTTCTATTCTAATTCTAATAAAAACTTAAAATGCTTCCACCTTGTGGACACAGACAGTGATTGTAAATTAAGTTTACAGGAAATATGCTTGCAATTTCATTCTGCATCTTCTCAGATACTGCAATTTCATTGTACTTCTTCTTACAACGTCACTGAATTCACCATTAACTATTTACCTCAACAGTTTATGTTATTGTATATGGTATCATTGTAATCCTTTTCTGTGTTATCATGTTTGGTTCAGGAAATATAATACAAAATACATAATTTGGTAATGGTGGAAAGTAAAATGGCCACCATGGCGACCACGAGGTGGTTTTGCGATGGTTCCATTTCTGAAAATGTTCAGGGATGCAAACTGTACAAATGTATCAAGTTTTATGCTTTTATGAAAAAGTGAAAATTATTTTCAAATATTACCTGGACTATAAAACATTAACTTGAATAACTTGAACAAGCTGTGCAGAAGATCAATCTCGAATTCTTTTGCAAGGAAGAGTGGGAAAAATTGTCAAATTAAGATGTGATAAGTTGATAAGACTATATTTCAAAAAGACTAGCTGCTTTTAAAAAGCAAACAGTGTATTAAAAGAAGAATTAGTTTAATTCAATTCAATTCACGTCTATTTATATAGCGCTTTTCACAATATACATCACTGCAAAGCAGCTTCACAGTAAATTAATGTTTCTACATTACAATATAGTAATTTATCAGTTGAGGTAATTTAAGTTCAATTTAAGCCATTTTAGCAGGGGTGTGTAGACTCCCACTATTATACCCACTAGAGCTGCACGATTCTGGATAATATGAGAATTTACAATTTTTTTTTATCTCAAAATAAAGATCACAATTCTCCCACGATTCTGAACTAAACAAAATAATGTGTAATTTACTGGAGTCTGTGACAAAATATTAATTGCTGCAGTCTATTTTAAAGTGTTTAATTTGAATTAATTAAGCATTTTAATATATAACATAAATTTAAAACATAATACATTTCATAATCCAATTTTTAATATTAAAATTGTTCAAAATTGGTTTGAATGAATGATTCAACATCTAACAAAATACTTCACTTGTTTCATTGCTGGATGAATCGGCGTTTTTTAACAAATCTCTTGAATGAATGACTCGATGACATTTGTTTCGCCTTAATCAACACAAATGTTATTTGAAGCGTCAATTAATTCCACATGGTGATTTGATCAATTTTTAATGCTACCATAGACATCAGTGTTTATATCGAACTATAAACTTTTATTTATTCCAGTATTCCAGTACTTCTGTGATAATATGAATGATTGTAAGATTGTAGTTGTGAAGCTAACACCGTAACTGCTCTCTCTGTGTCTCTCTGTGCAAATGCAGAGTTGAATTTTCTGGTATGACTTTTTCAAAGGTTTAATAGACAGGTGAATCATTGTCATTTCAAAATGAGATCGCATCAGTGTTTGAATTGGCATCGTAATCTTTTTACAATTAATCATGCAGCTCTAATACCCACTGTAAAAGCTTTCCTGTAACTCATACAGTACCACATTGCGGTAGCAATGTCAAGGCTATGGGTTCAACTCCCAGGGAAAGTAGAATGATAAACTGTGTACCTTGAATGCACTGTAAGTCTCTTTGAATAAAAGCACCTGCCAAGTCCATAAATGCTAAGGTTTTTTTTAAGGCTCTGTCAAGCCTACATCAAAGTCTGTAATCAACTTTACTTATCTAATTTCTAGGGGGGAAAAATGCAACGCTATAATAAATGTTTTTTTGTTTTCTTTGTCATTATGGGTATGGAGTGTAGATGCGGGGGAAAAAAATTTAAGTTTGCAACATAAAAAAAACAAAAAACAAAACAAGGTTTGAATACATTCTAAATGTACTTTTTTGTGATAAAGAGCCAATAACAAAGTTTTATCTTTTAAAATGTAAAAGTGCAAATGTCAACAACATCATACATGATTAAATGAATGAATTCTTTCAGGTTAAATATGAGCTCATTTATGTTATTCAATTAGTCTGCAATTTTTTTTCTTTTTCTTTTTTACCAAACCACTACTCCTGATGGTTTCCGTAAACATTTAGTTTATATGTAGGATTACGTTTTAAATAAGTTTAATAGAGCAATCCCAAATATTTAGTAATGCACAGATTCTAGCTTGACTACAATATAAACTACATGATTATGTTATAATAAAAAATAAAAAATAAAAAAACCTGGAAAGAATTTCCAGCAAAAATAACAACATTGTTACGGCAATATAAAATTTCTCACATTGTCACGTACCAATTTTGGTCATACCAGCCACCCATACTCTTCACAAATTATAATGTAGTAATTTTGCATAACTTCTTTGTACATATTAGCAAATTAAATTGTTATTAAAACAGTGGCAGAGAAATAAAAACGTTTTTAAACAAGTGAGATTTTTTTTAAATAAGACCTTATTTTACTCATAAATTTAAAAAACAAAAACAAAAAAAAAAACACACACATTATAAAACCCCATAGGAAAATCTGGAGGGAACCCATGGCGAATTAGTCTTCCAGGTTTTGACATCCCTCCAGAACTCTATTGCACAAAAGTAAAGGTGATGATACACGGGGCAACTTTATGAGCAATGTTGCTGGGAATGTCGCCGAGCAATGTTTCCCATTGAGAATGGGCAACAAATTTCTATATGTATACTAGGGGTGGGCGATATGGTAAAAATATCATATCACGTTTTTTTTTAGGAAAATCACGATTCACAATTTTAGCACGATTCTTTGTCATGTTTGCAAGTTGTCTGAGTAGTACAGTCAGACTAATTTCTCTATTTTGAAAACAAAGCCTTACAAGGTAACAAAATATAAAATAAAAAAAGAATGGCAGACATTTAGGCCAAAGTGGGCGAAGATAAAAATCTTTGTCATTATTTTATCTTTGTTATTAAAAAATAATAACAAAGACACACATTACAAATACACATAATATACAAATAAAACAGACAGCACTTTATTTTTCAGGTACAGTAGGTGTATTTAGCAGAAGCATTCAAGAAATTGAATGAACAAATCTAAAAATAAAACACTATATACACTTCACTGTATAAATTAAACAATCGATTCTTCTTAAAGCAATTGTATTACAGTTGTTCAGTCAAGAGCAGTGAGTGATTTTTCTCTCTGTATTTTGTTGTTTTATTTACATTAAAGGGACAGTTCACCCAAAAATGACAATTTTGTCATCATTTACTCACTTTAAAAAAGTTGTTTTAAACCTGAATGAGTTTCTTTCTTCTGTTGAACATAAAAGTTATTTTGAAGAATGTGGGTTATCAAAGTTGCTGGTCCCCACTGACTTCCATAGTATTTTTTTCCTTCTAACAAAGTCAGTGGGGACAAAAAAATGTTTGGTTACCCACATTCTTCAAAATATCTTCTGTGTTCAGCACAAATTAATAGAGGTTTGGGACAACATGAGAATGAGTAAATAATGACAGAATTTTAATTTTTGGATGCACTATCCCTTTAATATCCCACAAGCAGCAGCATGTTTCGCACTGTCACTTTAAAGGGGTTATGAATTGAGAAGTCATAACACAGTCGCTGCATAACCTTACTTCGGATTCAAATATTAGGAATGTGTGGTTGAACTTTATTTTTAATGAAGTTCCAGCACACGCGAGTAAAACATTGAGCGTTTGTTCGCTTCTTTTCACCGCAGATTCCTTTGTAAACAAGACACAGGTTGACGCTGGATTTGCAGAGACTGAGATTAAAAAGCAATGCTGTGCCGTCTATATTGAATCCAACAGGAATGGCGCAGCACACTTGTGAGTAAAAAAAATATTTGTACCATGTCACTATTGCTTTGTTAGAGATCGCTTGATATGCCCTGATTGCGTGTCTAACCAAAGTCACAGAAGGCTCCAACTATGAAGGGCGTAGCTTGTCAAACAGTTAGTTAGTTTACAATGCACAACTGTTATCCAATCATAGCAGTGGGCGTTTACTTCCAAGTCTTCAATGTGGCACGCCCATAAAAACCGAGCGCTTCTCGAGCCGGCCTCAAAACCAGGGTAGAAGGTTGCCGATTACTTATTGATTTTGATGTTTTTGAATGTAAAAATCATGCGAACGTCATAAGTGGACCTCAGACAACAGTATAAAATCATTTTAAAAAGCCAGTTCATGACCCTTTTAAGACCTACACGCATCTAATATACAGGCACCCATCCATTTTTCTCTCAACTGTTTACTTTTAACTTTAGACATGACGCGAAAGATAACTTAGTCCAGTAATCAGGCACTGTCTGACACGCTTTTTAATGTTACATCACACAGTGTCCCATGAGTGTAACTCTACCGCTGAGTTAACATTTGATGTGAATGTCGCGTTGTACAGTATATCGAAACCAGCCTGGCCAGACTGCTGCAAGTATCCAAAGCATACACAAAGGGACTATGTCCTTCAGGTATGGCCACACCACCACCTCAGCCACGTTCCTGACCTCCCCAGTTGGACCATGCAGCACCATGCAGCCCAGATGGAGAGCCAGCACAGAAGTCTGCCCGCCTTTCTCATGTTCATGCTCATGTTCCTCACAATAAGGTCCGGCTCAGGGATTCATTTTGGTAGACCTGAGAGACGCCTTATCTGAGGCCTTAGACTCTGCTAGGTTTTCCAAGATGGCACCAGTGTACCCGGCTTGCCGTCTCTCTGTCTCTCGTTTGTTCTCAGTTTGGTGTTCCTGTGGTACCTGTTCATCTGCCATCTGTGCTGTTATGCATGATTTCGCACTGGTTCCATGCAGTCTTAGTGCTGACTTACAATCGTCAATCTTTGCTCATGTTCTTAATTTGCATAATGTTCTTATTTGGTGAACATTTGATCGGTATCAGGGGCACAGCCTTATGATGGTTCAGCTCATATCTCAAAGACAGGTCTTTTTCTGTAGAGCTAGGCAAGTTTTCCTCATCATCTGCCCCAATCATTAATGGAGTACTTCAGGGCTCTATTCTGGGGCCGCTTCTTTTTAACTTATATATGCTCCCTTCTGGGGGATATTATTAGGAAGCACAATGTTTCTTTTCATTTATATGCTGATGATACACGCTAAAAGCTGGTGATTCCATTCAACCTTTGTTGGAATGTATCTCAGAAATGAAAAAATGGTTTTCAATTACCTTTCTCCAACTCAATGAGAACAAAACCGAAATGATTGTTTTTGGTCCCCCAAAAATGAGGACGGATATCATTAAGGAGCTGGGCAATCATTTCCCCTCAATTTCCTCACAGGTTAGAAACCTGGATGTTATCATAGACTCAGAACTAGGCTTATCCAAACAAATCAATTATGTTGTTAGGAACAGTTTCCATCAATTGCGGGTCATTTCCAAACTTAAATCGTTTTTGTCTTTTCAAGATTTGGAGAAGGTTATCCATGCTTTTATTACCTCTCGTTTAGATTACTGCAATTCACTGTACTCAGGTCTTCCTCAGTCATCGCTTACACATCTTTAGTTGGTACAAAATGCAGCTGCAAGGCTGCGGACTGGGGCAAATAATATGACCATGTCACCCCAATTTTAGCTTCCCTTTACTGGCTTCCGGTCCATTTTAGAGTTCGGTTTAAGATTCCGTTGTTTGTTTTTAAAGCTCTTAACCATCAAGCTCCATCTTATCTCAAAGATCTTCTTATTCCTTTGTCATCTACCAGACTTTTAAGATCCGCTGATAGGGCTCTTTCATTTGTCCCTCGTTCCCATTTGAAAACGAAGGGTGACCGAGCTTTTTCTGTCACTGCCCCCTGTCTGTGGAACCAATTGCCTCTGGACATTCGCCTTGCACCTTCCATTACCATTTTTAAATCGAGGTTGAAAACGTATCTCTTCTCTTTAGCATTTTAATCTCACTTTATTGTTGTTTCATTGTCTTGTTTGGTTCTTTTCTGTTTTTTTCTCTTTTAAATTTATTTTATATTGTTCAGCACTTTGGATAGCTTTGCTATGTTTAAATGTGCTATGTAAATAAAATTTACTTACTTAACTTAGTAACATGGCATGATTTTATGCGATCCCCATACTCTGACACAATGTCTCATTCCCTCCTCTTGGGGAGCCATGGTTACGTTGAACAACCAGCGACGTTTCTTTGTCAACTCTCCATTACACTTGAGCTGTGCCTCGTTTACAAAACAATCTGCAGTTTAGTGCTCTGAACAACCGGAACACCATTAAAAATTAACCATTCACTTGTTCCTGTCACTGGGATCCTTCTGAAGTCTGTACAGAGATGCAAATGAGCTGTTTAAACAGGACACGTCAAAGAAAATGTTTTTACTTTTCCATTTGTCCTGTTGTCAGCAGACTCAAGCATGTGGAGTATGTCAATAACTGAAAAGAAATCTGTTCTGTTTTCAGTATCGGTGATTATAATAGGTTCTTATCTGCTTTTGACATGACATAATGTGACATTCACATCCAGTGTAGGACAGTGTCAGCCATTAAGCAACTGAACACCAGTGGGCGAGGCCTATGCTGCGATGATGTATAACTATTCGTTGATGTCTTGCTTTGGAGACAGTAATATGCTAATTTTGTGCCTGTGTGATGTCACAAATTCCACAATATCCAAACTGACCATTTTTGGACCTTGAATAAATAAACGCTTTGTTTATAATGAGGAGGACATTTTAAGCTATGAATTCTGCTGGGCATTTTAATTATATAAAGACATCTTATATGACCCCTTTAAAACACCATCAAAAGCCCTGTATCATATAAGGCAGAGAACTTAAGCGCATTTAGGTAATACCTTTCTGGTCTGATGTAAGACACAATGGAGTCCAGAGGAGGGAGAGGGTCAAAACCCATTCCTGGCTGTGTGGTCACTTCCTGTAAGGGACCAAAAGAACCTTTGTAGTATTAAATAATGAAACAGATAAACTATATATGAACAAAACTACATATCACATTTAATACTTTGTCTAACAGTCAAGTATTCCTTATAAACCAACGTAATACAAAATCAACACAGTTTTGTATGTGAGTGTGTGATTGTTTAGCTATACTTGAGAGCCAAATGTCCTCACTTATATAGTGAAATATCAACCAACTACTGAGGGCATTTTTTGTGTCCTTAATGGTTATAAAAGATTATAAATTGACCAGATCATGTTTATATTAAAATTTTGGGATTTGCACATGAGGGTTATGTTCAGGGCTTGCCATTAACACCTGTCAAATGCGAGTGGATTTCAGAAGTGGCATGTAACACAATCCCACTAGCCACTTTGGCGGGTTAGAGTTCCCGCAGGTCCTTAAAAAGTCTTACATTTAGTTGTATCAAATTTAAGACCATAAAAAGGCTTAAATGGTACAAGAAAAGTCTTTATTATAATTTAAACATCTCAAATTTGGGAACGGAAAGACAGTAAGAATTGCACTATGGCTAAATGTGAGGATTAAACTTCAAAAGGCTATGATTTCATTAAATAAATATGAGCTGCACTATTCAAAGTAAAAACGAAGCGTGGGTGTTTTTATATGAATATCTCTCTAAATGGGAACCGACTGTCTTCAGAAAAGTTTCAATGGCATTTTCATTTAACCCTCTGGGGTCGACAAATGTGCCGGCGTGTTTTGTTGCAGTTTTTTTTTTGAAAGCCCCTAAGGGAGCTTAAATTTCTCCGTCAGTTTTGATCGTACAGGTAAGAGCAATACATCAATCGAATCTGTAAAGGGTCTACTTTTATTTGTATACACACATAACGACAACAAAACTTTGTGCTTTTGTAAAATAAAGAAAACAAACAGGGTGCGCTGTCTGCCGCTTTGTTCTCCGTAATCTTCATTTAGAAACGCGTCACTAAAATGAACTGAAACTCAGTGAATACTCGACACAGAGACATGAGAGCTATATCTATAGAAAGCTTGACATGTCTACTTTTAAACGAAGCAAGTCTTATCGAAAACAAATATTCTGTGATAAAGTAATCCATATGAAACCAAGTAATCTTCATTTAGAAACGCGTCACTAAAATGAACTGAAACTCAGTGAATACTCGACACAGAGACATGAGAGCTATATCTATAGAAAGCTTGACATGTCTACTTTTAAACGAAGCAAGTCTTATCTAGTGTTGCTTTCGTTAACGAAAATTATGACTAAATATCTTCGTCAACGAACCTTTATCACGTGACGAAAACGAGACGAGACGCAACGTAAATGCTGGTCATGTGACGATGACTATAATTAAATGTATAATGCAATATTGTTGACAAATAAAAACGAGACTAAATGTGGTTTACAAAATAAAAACTATGCTAAAATGTCTCTTCATTTTCGTTGACCAAAACGAGACGAAACAAAATGTTATAACGTTATTTCATCTCGTTTAGTCGCGTTAATATTATTATTTTGCAGTATTTCTGTTTCCTGTGTCTCACTTCAGGGGCTGCATCAGGTCACACTGCGCAGACGCAGGCGACACCACTTCCTCAAGCCCCACTCGCGGCATTATTTAAAACAGTGTTTCCCAACCGGGGTGCCGTCTGTCGAGAGCAGGGGTGCCTGTTTTTTTTTAAATATTTTTAAATTGCTAAAATGTAAACTAAAATGACAGCTTTACGCAAAGACTAGACTAAAACTAAAATTAAAACAGGCCGCCAAAAACAACACTAGTCTTATCGAAAACAAATATTCTGTGATAAAGTAATCCATATGAAACCAACGCGATATCCAGTCTTTCTCCTTCTAGCTTCATTATCTCTAATTAGATCACGCCCACGCGCTACTGTCACTTTTGATATTACAATCTTCCACGTGAGATGCGCAGCATGTAAATGCCCACATCACAGCAAACAAAGCAGCAAGACTTTTCCTCAAGTTCATCTCGGCTACTGTTCGTTTCTGGAAGAAGACGCACTGTGAGGAATAAGACAGAATTTACCTCAGAAAAAGATGCGCTGAGAGGAATAAGCTTTGGATTACCTCAGAAAAAGAAGAACGCGGCGGCACACAGCACTTAGGATGGGATAAATGCAGAGCACTAATTCAGAGTATGGGTTACCATACTTGGCCACGTCACAATCACTTTCATCACTTTCTTTCACTTTCCAACACAGACTTGTTGCTGCCATAGTTTTTTACTCTGAATTTACTCTGCATCACTTAAAGCACAGCTCTGTTTTGACATCGGCTTGTCAGATAGTTTGATCCATCCATTACAGTTATCACCATCAATCGCGCAACAATTTGGCAGATTCACTCGCGTTTGTCATTCCTGAAACAGTATACGTGGACGGTTGGGTCCTCTTAGACCATAGACTGTAAAAAAAAAAAAAAAAAAAAAAAAAAAAAAAAAAAAAAAAAAAAAAAAAAAAAAAAAAAAAAAAAAAAAAAAAAAAAAAAAAAAAAAAAAAAAAAAAAAAAAATGGACGACATGTCTCCACTTCCTTCCACTATAGAAAAGTGAAGTCAAAACATTCTCAGTATGGCCATTGTCATCTTGTGAAAATGACATCATTTGGAACCATAGTCTGCGCAGTAGTGATTGTGAGGTGGAGCCACGGTATCAAAGTTCCGCCCAAACTCACGCAGACCCAATGGCAAGATCACAATCATGACACCACACCCCGTTTTTATAGCATCAAATAACTAATTAAAAGCAAACTTGTTAGAAAAACGAACACTTGAACATACATCAGCATGCTAAGAACTACCTAAGATGACAGAAAATATCTTTGGAAAAAAAATATTTGAAGTGTAATTTGATTGTTTAGTTTGTCTCAGATCCCATTACATTACATGGTGAGAGCGGGTTTATGACCTACTGTATACTGCATCCAGTCACCTGGGGGCGATCGAGATGCTTTGTCTTCACTTTTCAGGACTCATGTGGCACGCTTGTCTTAGACAAACAAAACTTTTCTTCAAACTGTGAATGAAGTATGTAGAGAAACAAAAGGGCGCTTCCCTTACAGCGCAACTGACCGAGCTTACTCACGCGAAAACTCCTGATGTAATCAATAATTAACTACACAATGAATACCTTATTTACATCATGTATGCTTTCTTTTTGTCTTTATTATAATATGAAGATCTGTGAGCATGTAGAACTACATAAACTTGCGAAAACAAAAATTAGTTCAGAGCGGATTCTGAATAACCTACAGTAATAACCTCTGATTGCCCACTGCTTTCAACAGAGATACCTGTGATTGGCTACAATACTCAATGCTGCAAAACACGTTGTAAATAGAAACTTTTGGTTTTGTAATTTGAAACCAGAGCACGCACATATGTAAGTTTTTTCCTAACAAAATTCAAATGAAAATTCAAATGAATGAATCTGAGTGTAAACAGTGTGAAAAGCGTTTGGTTAATGGTGAATTAACCTATTGTGCGTAACGTGGTGGCTCCTGCTGGTAGCAGGACTCGCTGCATTTGAGATAAAAATGAAGGAATTATATATTGTATAAGGTGATAAAACAATAGAAGGAGACCCGGGTTGCACTGTATGTTCGTTCACACACATCTATCGGATTGGCAGCTGCCTTCAGTTGTGGCAGGTTTTGGTGGCAGCTCCCCCTGCCGCGCAAAGATTTCACCCTCTCGTGCTCGTTGCGTCTCAAAGCTCCGCCCACGCTACTTGATTGACACTCCTCATTTGCATTTGATTTATCATTTGCAATGTCCGTTTGAGCATTTGATTTGCCTTTTGCGGTTTCCGTTTGAGCATTTGATTTATAATTTGAGTATTTGATTTATTATTTGCAATGTCCAATTAAGCATTTGATTTATGATTTGAGCATTTGATTTATGATTTGAACATTTGATTAATCATTTGTGATGTCGGTTTGAGCATTTGATTCATGAACTGAATTAGATTTAATTATGGCAGGTTTATAATGTGTTGATAATGAAAATTAAATATAAAATACAAATGATTTTTAATTTGATTTTGATACAGTTCATGCTTCCCTGAATGAGGAAATTAAACTGCATTTGAGTATTTGATTTCTCATTTGAGAAGCCATTTTGAGAGTTAGATTTATTATTTGATCATTTGATTTATCATTTAAGCAGTTGTTTTGAGAGTTTGATTTATTATTTTATCTTTTTAGGCATTTGAATTTTCATTTTAATTTTGTTCAGAAAAAACTTCCATACGCACACAAAAACGCACAGGAGCGTTTGAAAGAGGGTGACTTCAAGCGGGTACAGAATTGAGTTGGTACTACTAGCACTGTAAAAAGACCCCCCAACCTCCCCCAAACAATTTTAAAAACTCACCGGAACTACACGAATCACAAAAATGACCCATTCTGAATTCAAAACGCAGAATTTCGCTGAAAGGTGACAAGTTTGCATCCCTGAATGTTATATGATGCTGATAACTGAATGATTCTTCTGCTGTTGGTGGTGTGTTTAGGGGTGGCAGATGTACTATACAATGCTGCAGAAACTTCATATTCCTGCACAAGAAATAACACTGACCAAGGATCGTTCAAAAAGGCGACCCCTGAAAAATCAAACCTCAAACCAAAGAAAATGAGCAAAATGGTAAAGACTTTTGGTCAAATGCTTTGAAGGTTTACAGAGGATTCCCTCCAAATCAGCAATGGCTCAATTACATGCGGTGTCAAAGAGAGTACGTTTTGATTACTGCTTTCTTACTGCTTCTCAAGGTGTAGTTTAGAAAATTAGGTATGTCTCTTACTAAAGGAAGGGTAGCTGTTGCCTCCTTGATCTCAGACATCAGCACATGTCTATGGATGTTCCTGGGAGCACTCTGGTATCGCTGCTTCCTCCTGTCCAATACAGACCCAGAAAAGAACATCAATATTCTCACCTTCTCACACAGTAAAAATAAATGTACCCAACACAAAAAAATTCAGTACAAATGGTTTAGGTCTATAAGCTAAAACCTTATCTTTTTACTTGGGTTTTTAAAAAGCAAATTATTTTTCTGAAGCATTCTATACATTAAGTTGCCTTTATTATTACTTGGTTTTAATCTCATTATGTATTTTATGTATACTAATTGTATCTCATTATCATTATAAAGAGGGTTTAATCTTTAAAGGGGTCATATGATGCTGCTAAAAAGAACATTATTTTGTGTATTTGGTGTAATGAAATGTGTTTATGCGGTTTAAAGTTAAAAAAACACATTATTTTCCACATACTGTACATTATTGTTTCTCCTCTATGCCCCGCCTTTTTGAAACGCGTCGATTTTTACAAAGCTCATCAGTCTGAAAAGCGAGGTGTGCTCTGATTAGCCAGCTATCCAGTGCGTTAGTTACGCCTTCTTTCTTTGCGTGAACGTTTGGGCGGCGTTATGCAAATCTTCCCGCATAGTGAGGTAGATATGTGGGGGCGTGTTCGAACGAGCCGTTTTAGGTAGGTGTGGCTAACTCTTAACTTTTATAAAGAATATCTCTTTGGATTTGAGACTTTAGTCTTTGCAACTTTACAGATCTTCTTTAAGCACCAAGAGCTTGTAACACTCCAAAGAGAAAGGAAAAAATGAAATCGCATCATATGACCCCTTTAAATAATGGTATATTAATTATGGTATTTTTATTAGTTTTCATGTGAAGTACTTGGTGCTTATTGTAAAGCAATTTGAGCTCTTTGTATTAAAGGTGGTATACAAATAAAGTATTATTATTATTATTATTATTATTATTAAGGGTACACTAAGTGAAAAGCCATGTCAGTGGAGTCAGGGAAAGAGAGAGACATTTATGACCTTATTCTTGTGGTCAACATGACTTTACACTCTTATCAGGATGAAAATGGAATTATCAGCACCTTGTTTACAGTACAATTTCACTCTGATATTGAGAAAGTAAATATAAAGTGTTCAATTATGCTTTATACACTTTTAACTAGTGCATAATGTTGCTATTTGAGCATGAAAAAAAATCAGCAAATTTACAAAGCACAGTCCTTACAAAGCAATAACTCCAAAGGGAGTTATTCTCTATATCAGTATGCACTGTTTATGTACTTCCTCAACGCCTCCATTGTAGTCCTGAGTTCCCTTTCAATATCAGTCTCTCAACATTGCGGCAGATAGCGGACGCTATGGGGAAACACCCTTTCTCCTAGAAATACTGAAATATGATTAAATCATGCTGTTGCCTTGCTTTGCCTTTGACAATAAGCTGGCCACTGAATTGCTTCCGCCCTCCCACACCCTAAGAGCCATGGAGAAGGAAGCAGCGGCAGCCAGAGGCAACTGAGTCAGGGGATGAGCTCAGGCCGAGTCAGTTTCTGCGTCCCTCGCTTCCACCTGAACTACCTGTGATTTTCGCCAGGGATAGGGACCAGTGGTGGACTTTCAGGACATGAAAATAAGCAGTTTCAGAGAGGCGATCTACCTGCTCCAGCTGCTCACTCATTGACAATATATAAGCAGCCCCTGCCTCAGAGCAGCTGTTTTTCATATAGGTGTGTAGTGACGATTACACTAACCACTATATATCCTGGCGCTGCCACTGTTCATTGCTCTTCTATGATAAGCACTGGCTGTGCTGCCAGTATATATGTAGGTGTGTAACGTTGCTTACACTGACCGAAATTTATGCTGGTGCCACACTGCTCGTTGCCCATCTATGATAAGCACCGGCTGTGCCACTGTTTTTATATAGGTGTGTAGTGTTACTTACGCTTACCACTATATATGCTGGTGTTGCTGCTGTTTGTTGCACTTCTATGATAAGCACCAGCTGTGCCACTGTTTTCATATTGGTGTGAAGTGCTGCTTACACTAGCCACTTACACTTATGGCTATGTGCCTAAAGCCAACAGGTTACTATTGTAAGACACTGTATGTATGCTTATGCTGTTTGGCTGCAATGGTTCTGTCATATTACATATTAATGTCCTACTATGAGACAAAGTGTTTAGGGCTATCAGCTGTTTATAGCTATCTGAGGTGTTTCCAAATAGCGTCAGCTATTTGATGCAACATCTCGCTCCCTCATTTCAGGGAACCAAGTCAGTAACCCAAGAGGTTTTCTTCCAGGAATGCACACGTCACAATATCTCAAATTTAAATAATTTCTGCCTAAGGCATGCCCAAGGGGGTGAGGCCTGGTTGAGTTGCATAAGTAGTGTGTTATCGCCATGTCCAAGAGACAATGTTTCACAGATCTAATATACTGATACACATGCGATTTCTTCCCCAACTGTTTACATTCACAGACACAACCAACATAATGTGAAATTGTATTTTTTTGTGTTATTTTGACATAACCTTGTGTGTATTTGACAGCTAATGTGAAAGAAATCTTAGTTAAATGATCACACGATGCGACATCTGACTACTGGTTTTCTGTGTGCGTGCTTTGCGTGTGCTCAGAAAACCGTATATCAGGAATTTAAACTGACAAGGCTTTAAAATGCATGCAGATATTTTGTTTGTTGTTGCTGGAGTATCCACGGCAAGAGCTGTAAAGGCATAGCCCTCTTCTGGGAGCTCATTTACATTTAAAGAGACACACACAAAAATAATGTGTTTTCGCTTAGATCAGGGTTTCCCAAACGGGGGTTTGCAAGGGAATTTCAAGAGGGTTCTTGAGTTGTTGAATTATCAAACTAAATTGTAATTAAATCATAAAGTTTACACACATAAATAATAAAAAAAATAGTGCTTATAATTAGTAATAAAGTAGTGTTTCTGCTGTTCCATAAGCACCACTTGCTGTCAGAGAGTGGATTTACATTTTCATTCAGCCTTTCTGCTGTTTTTGTTCAGGTCAATGTAAAAATTGGACCAAATTTTTTTTTTAAATCTTAACTGTTAAATGGAAAACAATCTAATGTGCACTCAAAAAAATCTCAACACTTCAATAATAAGGTAGTCTATGTAGAACTGCTTATTAGGGCTGCACGATTATGACAAAAATCATAATTGTCGATTATTGCCTTGAAATTGTAATTGCGATTATTAATTATGATTATCACAATTTACATTGAATGATGTTTATACCATTGTTTGATGCAACTGCATGCCGTATTTTTATATGAAAATAAACAAGCTAAAAACACAAACTGAAAAACTTTGTGCTTTTCTATAGTATTAAGCCTCAAATGTCAACTATACATCGGATTGGTTTCTTTTTTAAATTATAAAAAAAGTAAAAATATGAATGGTATTATAATGTCATACTAAAACTAAAATTAAAATAATGGGAAAAACCCTTAAGATAACATGTAGAAAGAAAAAAAACGCATCTTAAGCACGCAGAATAACATAAGTGGACTTTGAACGATTAATTGCCGCTTTGAACGATTACGTAATTGTGGCATCCATAATTGTAATTGCCATTAGAAATTCGATTAATTGTGCAGCCCTACTC
>NW_015637141.1:94765-98896 GCF_001515625.1 Sinocyclocheilus rhinocerous
GGGTGAGGTGCAAAAGTAGTGTGTTATCGCCATGGCCAAGAGACAATGTTTCACAGATCTAATATACTGATACACATGCGATTTCTTCCCCAACTGTTTACATTCACAGACACAACCAACATAATGTGAAATTGTATTTTTTTGTGTTATTTTGACATAACCTTGTGTGTATTTGACAGCTAATGTGAAAGAAATCTTAGTTAAATGATCACACGATGCGACATCTGACTACTGGTTTTCTGTGTGCGTGCTTTGCGTGTGCTCAGAAAACCGTATATCAGGAATTTAAACTGACAAGGCTTTAAAATGCATGCAGATATTTTGTTTGTTGTTGCTGGAGTATCCACGGCAAGAGCTGTAAAGGCATAGCCCTCTTCTGGGAGCTCATTTACATTTAAAGAGACACACACAAAAATAATGTGTTTTCGCTTAGATCAGGGTTTCCCAAACGGGGGTTTGCAAGGGAATTTCAAGAGGGTTCTTGAGTTGATGAAATGCTAAATTAAATTATCAAACTAAATTGTAATTAAATCATAAAGTTTACACACATAAATAATAAAAAAAATAGTGCTTATAATTAGTAATAAAGTAGTGTTTCTGCTGTTCCATAAGCACCACTTGCTGTCAGAGAGTGGATTTACATTTTCATTCAGCCTTTCTGCTGTTTTTGTTCAGGTCAATGTAAAAATTGGACCAAATTTTTTTTTTAAATCTTAACTGTTAAATGGAAAACAATCTAATGTGCACTCAAAAAAATCTCAACACTTCAATAATAAGGTAGTCTATGTAGAACTGCTTATTAGGGCTGCACGATTATGACAAAAATCATAATTGTCGATTATTGCCTTGAAATTGTAATTGCGATTATTAATTACAAAAAAAGCATCTTAAGCACACAGAATAACACAAGTGGACTTTGAACGATTAATTGCCGCTTTGAACGATTACGTAATTGTGGCATCCATAATTGTAATCGCGATTAGAAATTCGATTAATTGTGCAGCCCTACTGCTTATAGAGTAGGGCTGTCACTAACAATTATTTAGGTAATTGAGTAATCTGTCGATTATTCTGACGATTGAGTACTCGGATAATTAATAATTAATTTTTTTGTCATAATAAAAATAGACCTAAGCGAACAATAGCCTTTAAAATGGCTTCAAATACATATATAATAGCAATTAAGTAAGGGATAATAAACGGCTTGCCGTGCATTAAAGGATTTTAAATGCAGACGCGGAGGCAAAGAACCGCCCGACCTGCTTATTCCATGGTTATTTGCCAAGTTATGGACAAGTTAAAAGTAGTATTGCTCCATGCAGCGCAATATTTGACCGAATGGGTAAAAATTATGGTTATTTTCATCAGTTACAGCTCGTTAGCTTCTAGCATTCTGCCCGCTTCAAATCAGACACAGATGAAATAGTGAAATAATGAAATGTATTTGAATTAATTATTGATCGTTTGTTCGAGAGAGAGAAAGAGAGATGACAGTTGAGTGTGTGAATTACCTGTGCGTCTCTCTCTACAAACAATGAAGTTGTGAGTTTAGTTACTTAAACAGAGATTTTACCTCCTCGTTGCTGAGGAATATAATGCAGTGATCCAGTAGCCTATCTAAGCCATTTTATTAATAAAAGTCGTGGGGGCGCCTGTGTTTGTGTAGGTTTATAAATGATTTACCTTACACATCTGATGAAATGGCGCACGTTGCATTTCCAGTTGAACGTTATAATAAACCCAAACTCACAGCAATATGCAGAGATTCATTTTAATTAATTAATTCATTTATTTATGCATTTAGCAGACGCTTTTATCCAAAGCGACTTACAGTGCATTCAGGCTATACATTTTTTACCAGTATGTGTGTTCCCTGGGAATTGAACCCACGACCTTCTGCGCTGCTAACACAATGCTCTACCACTGAACCACAGGAACTCAGAGAGTGGAAGAGATGGAGTTTGAAATGCTCCACGCATGTAAATGATAACAGTTCGTTTGGAGCAGCATTTACTGTGAACGGAGCCACTTTGAGAAGCACGTATGTAACCTACACGCATGTAAATAATTAAAGCGCATATATTAAACCGGCATTGCATATATTTAATTGAATCATAGCGTTTGTGAATTCACAAAGTTTAATATAACACTCAGCCTTGGAAGACGGTCTAATAAAGATTTTCATGGATTCTCATCTGTGAAATGCGCCACTTCTGGTATTTTGCCGATTACTCGGTACGTACCTCGGTTTTGATGTCACGGTTAGGTACCGTTTCAGTACAGCAGGGGGAAAAACTAAACACACTTTTTTTTTTTTATTAAACAGTGGTTTACTGAACAAATTGCTCTCTTTAAATAAATTCAGTTATAATTCAAATTTTCTTAGGGATAAAAATCTACCTCGGCTTATGCTCTAAACTATAGTGAGCTGTTTTACATTACCTACTATAAGGTTACAGTTAACAAGAGAGCCCAAACTTAAATTTAATTACAATTTATTTTTAAATCTAACAAGCAACACTCATCTTAAAAAAAGGTATGCAAACATGTAAATTGCACATAATGCAGTTTTTAAATTAACTTCTAAATTATAAAAATTATATATGTTGTTGAAATATATTCATTTACACAGTGCCTCTCATAACTCGTTTCATAACAGATTTATTTAAACATTAAATAATTAAGACATCACTAACAGGTAGAGTAAAATATGAGTATATAGTCTAATATTTCATGAAATGCTCTTCTCTAGACTTCATTTATAGCGCACTAACGAGCTGTGGACACTGATGACTTGCCTGAGGTAAATGAAATGCTTTGTGACATTTTGTTTACAAGCTGTTTTTTAATGCCGTCTTTCCGCGGTTGAAACACTGATTGAGTGATTACGTGAGGCACGAGATGTTCGTTCATGTTTATTTCATGTTAAAACTAGTAAAAAGGAAGGGATGATCGCGCTCCCATTTGAACGGAGGCGTTTATACAGCGATCTGTCGCGCCGCATCAAAGAGCGCCAAAACGGAATTTATTGTTTGAATTTCCTGAAAAAAGGACATAATTTGAAAGATGAAACTTTGTTTCTTATCAGAAGTAGCAATATATAAAACTAAAAGTTTCCAATGAAGTTCCACTTGTGCAGTGGTTAAAACATGTTGTATTTGTTCGGTACACATGCATACCGAACCGAAAGACCTGTACCGAAAATTTTCAGTACAAATACGTGTACCGTTACACCCCTAATTGTAAGTCACCCAAACCATATTTTTTATTTGTTTAAAATCCGCAGATTTTCAATATAAAACTTGATGAAATGATTTCAGTGTGTGTTTGAGTACTTTTTGAACATTTCCAGCACATTTTAACAATACTGTGATAATACTGATAACTGTGATCATTTTGGTCACTATAATCGAGATATGAAATTATGCCATTTTATTCATAATAACAATAGCTATGTAAAGTAATTCTAAGAAAAAACTTTAAAATGGATTATATATATACAGGGGTTGGACAATGAAACTGAAACACTGGCCAATATAGTGTTGGAGGTTTCATGGCTATATTTGTGCAGCCTGGTGGCCAATCTTCACTGATTGCACATTCCACCAGTAAGAGCAGAGTGTGAAGGTTGAATTAGCAGAGCAATAGCACAGTTTTACATAAACTATTGCAATGCACACAACATAATGGGAGACATATCAGAGTTCAAAAGAGGACAAATTGTTGGTGCGTGTCTAGCTGGCGCATCTGTGACCAGGACAGCAAGTCTTTGTGGTGTATCGAGAGCCACGGTATCCAGGGTAATGTTGCCCAGAGTGAAGCATGGGGGTGGATCAGTGATGGTTTGGGCTGCAACATCATGGCATTCCCTAGGCCCAATACTTTTGCTAGATGGGCGCGTCACTGCCAAGGACTAACGAACCATTCTGGAGGACCATGTGCACCCAGTGGTTCAAACATTGTACCCTGAAGGTGGTGCCGTGTATCAGGATGATAATGCACCAATACACACAGCAAGACTGGTGACAGAGTGGTTTGATGAACATGAAAGTGAAGTTGAACATCTCCCATGGCCTGCACAGTCACCAGATCTGAATATTATTGAGCCACTTTGGGGTGTTTTGGAGGAGC